>NW_008674156.1:1799-25935 GCF_000695815.1 Acanthisitta chloris
TCTGTTTCACTGACTCTGCATAAGGTTTAGGGCAAAATGACTTCAGGTAAACTTGCATGTGGAGATCCATGGAACTTTACAATGTCTATATTTGAGTGCAAACTGGTGAACAAATAATGTCAAATCACTGTTACTCCTATTTTTTCAGTTTTCCTCAGGAAGGCATCTTTGTGAGCTGTGTGGTTAATGCTTCAGGTGAGGAACAAAAGTCACATTAATAGTTTGTGCCAACTGTGCAGTGAACAGGGCTGCAATCACAAGTATCTAAAACTTGCCCATGATTGTAAGTTTGTAATTTTCTGAAAAGCTATCAGCATTTGAAATTGCTCTGAACTGGCAATGGAGAGGGATGCTCGGATGTTTTTATTGTTAATTGCTTGAAGACTTTTTAGCAGTGGGATGTGTTTTGGGAAACATCTCTCTGGTCTTACTCAATTTGCCTCCATTTATCAGTATCAACAGGACACAGATAACAACAAATGATTGCACTTCTCGTGGCTTTCCATTGATTGTCTCCTATCTCAAGTCTCCCTGCTCTGTGCTCTTAAGTTAATTTTCAGTATATCTCCAAGTTAAACATTGATGTGGTTGTTTGACCTGTGCATGTGAAAATGGAAGGAATCACTGTATCACATTCAGGAATTTCTAAGGCTGTTGGAAGTTTGATTTATGGAAGAAAGAAATTATTGACTGGAGGAAACTATAGATCCCCTTAATGGAGAGCTGATAACACTGGTGCAAAGCAGACAGCTTGGGTATTGTCAGGGAGGTAGGAAAGAGTTTGCTCTCTTTCCACAGAGAGATGGGACAGTGAGATGTATGATAGAAAAGGAGCTTTATACATTTCAGGGACAGTTTATTAAAGCTTAATGATTCAATTACAACAGAGTTGATTTAATAAACTGCTTTTTAAAGGGCAAATAACACCTTTGTTTTACATGGAGCATAAAATCAACAGCATGAATATTTATAGTGACTCTTTTGGACTGAATGAAACTGTTGTAGAGTACCACTGGTTGACCTGTTTAAAATAAAAAAGACTCAACTCACCAGCATCATTTGAGAAGGAGGAAAAAGAAATATAGTTAGGTGTGCAAATGAGGGAACCTGGTTTAGGGATGATGCTCAGTAGTTGGGAACAGTTCCAACCTGCCTTCTGCTCTGGGGGGCTGTATTGGGGGCTGAGTAGTATTGTCCCTATGGTCCCTTTGCTAGTTTAAATGCTTGTTCTTCACACTGATCAGTTCAGTAACTGAATGCTGCAGCTGAGCACAGGAATCAGATTTTATTATAAATTATTGAAGTAATTTAGAGTGAATACATGATAATAATAGGGAATTCATGATCACTGTTCAACAAGGCACAAGCAGTGTGTGGGGTTTGCTTGCTTGGCTTACAGGGGATATTTGGAAATAAAGAGTCTGGTTAGAAGTTGAGTTACCTTTGCTTGGTTTTCAGTTGATTTTGTATTTATAACAGGAATTTTAATCTGTACACTACAACCGCCTTTATCTGTAATTAATTAATTACAAAGGTATTTAGCCAAAAGTTCTGTAAGTGTGCAGTGCTTAGGGGCTGACTCTGCAATGTCAGTCTTAGCATGTCTATAGTCATGGCATGGAAAACTCTAGAGAGGTTTAAGTGTTTTGAGCTAGTGACCAAGGCATTGTTCTGTCCCACCACAGAGCAGCTCCTCATGCTGGTTTCTAGCTGCCCCAGAAAGGCCTATGCTCTGGATCTTGTACAGTTCTGAGTTTCCATCACTGCTGAGAGCCTGGCTACTTCCTCTTGAACAACAGAGGAAACTGTCTTCCAGTCCTGCAGCTGTTGTGGCTGCTTTAGGTTTTCAAGAATTTGCTCTTTCTTTTGAAGTAGCATGTTGTGTTTTGTACAGCACCTAAGGATTTTTGTCTAGCAATTTTGTTTTCAGTTTTGAGGTGTAAATTTGTTGAGTATTCCCAGCCAGAGTGGAAAACAAGACCCAGTTTGGTTGGCTCTGGGTAAGGGCAGAGTTGATATAATCTCACAGTTTTGGGACAGTTGCAAAGCAGCTTGGTGTTTTATTAGTAGAATCACAAGACAGTTTGGGTTGGAAGGGACCTTAAAGACCATCTTGTTCCAGCTGTTGTCACAGGCAGGGACTCCTTCCAAAGACTAGGTTGTTCCAAGTGCTATCCAGCCTGGCCTTGAAGACTTCCAGGAATGGGACAGCCACAGCTTCTTGGGGCAACCTGTGCCAGTGCCTCACCACCCTCACAGGGAAGAATTTCTTCCTAATATCCAATCTAAATCTGCTCTCTTAGTGTGAAGCCATTCCCCTTTATCCTGTCACCCCAAGTCCTTGTAAATAGTCTCTATCCATCTTTCTTGTAGCCTTAAGTACTGGAAGGCTACAATTAGGTGACCCTGATCAAGTTAATGAACCAAACCAGCCCCTTCCAGGACCTCAGTCATTAGTGCAAAGGCATTTATGGACTCTGGGTTTTGCAGACCACTTAGCATTGACCACTGAACAAATGTCCTTTCCAGGTCTGTTTCTAGGTAATGGTCTCCAGTGCTGACAGCATAAGGTTGCACGAATTTCCTTCAAGCTTAGTTAATGGGTGGTGAAATTTGTCTAATTTCCTGCAGAGCTCCCAATCCCCAACACTGCTGTGTCTTTCCCATGGATGCTTCCCTCTGCTATGTGTCAGGGTAGGATTAAGAGCTAAAGAAACCTGCTAATTACTTAGTGGGATCAGCATCTGCTAATGAGCTGGGGTGCAACAGTCAAACACTGGTCTGTAACAAATCTGCCTTCAGATAATTTGCTCAGAGCAGATTTTTGTCTGAGTGAACTAGATATACGTTTCACTTGAAGCAGTCACTTAACTAATAGCATTAGCAGGGAGGGGTTTCACTTACAGCAGGGAAAGCCCCTCAGGCACTCCTGTTCCACTGACAGGACAGTGACTGCACCACCACCCCCCCCCTCCCGTCCTGTACCACTCTTTCAGGGGTGTTGGGTTTATTTGGAGAGAAAAGCATATAAAAGCTGGTGATGTGAAGGTAATCACGCAAATATTGTTCATAAGTTGTCCCACCGAGTGCAGGTGGAGCATGGGTCAAGAACTAATGGTTCCAGACTTGGTCATGCCAATACTGGCCAAGGAATGAATCTGGAAAAATGTTTAGCTCAAACTGATTTTGAAAAATGGCTTGTAGACTCGGAACATAAGTATCAGCTTCTCAGTGGTATGGTAGAAGATTGATGGGGAGGGAGGGTCTTGTCTTCCACACCTCCAAAAGACTGCTGGATTGCCAGTATACTTGGATTAAGGAAACTGGGCTAAAAGAGAAGTAGGAGGCCCACATGCTGTTGAAGCATTATGGGAGCTGTTATCCAACTAGCTCATTACCAGCCAGTTCCAGAGACAAGGCAGTAAACCCCCTATTTATAAGTAATATTCCTGTAGAAAAGTGTAATTTGTAGCACTACATGAGATAATGACAGGCATTGAAAATCCCAACAATGCAGGAACACTTAGCTTAAGAAAAGAAGCATTAAGAGCTTAACACTTCCAAGCTGTCAGAATAGTGACCCAGGCTTGTATAGGGTAAGCAGGGGAGACAGTTGGAGTTTAGTCTGTGTGGGTAGTGAGCCACAGACCCTAAAATGTTGCTGCCTTAGCCATCTGCAGGTGATGGGCATTTCTGTCCCACTAAGGAATGTCTGGATAATAAAGAAACATATCAGTTCTTTACTGAGTCTGAAATGCTGATTTCAATGCTTTCTCAAATGTCTGTATGTGGGAGAAATCACATTATAACAAAATTACAGTCCTGGTGGCTAATAAGGCCTTTTTGTTTCATGCTGGTGGGTGCTATCGTGATAGGGGACAGCGGAAGACTCAGTCTGAAAGAGATGTGAGGGTGGATAATGTTTATGTAATTGCTTAGTAATTTTAGTATAAAAACCAATTCCAGCAGTAGTTTCCTTCAGAAGCACCTGCCTTTTGGGAGAGCAGGTCAAGGGAGGGGAGTCTGTCCCTTCACTCCACTCTAGTGAGGCCCCACCTGGGGCACTGCCTCCAGCTCTGGGGTCCCAGCACAGGAAGGACATGGACCTGTTGGAGCAAGTTCAGAGAAGACACCGAGATAATTAAGAGGGATGGAGCAGCTGTGCTGTGAGGAAAGGCTGAGGGAGTTGGGGTTGTTCAGCCTGGAGAAGAGAAGGCTTCAGGGTGACCTAAGTGCAGCCTTCCAGTACCTGAAGGGAACCTACAAAAAAGTGGGGTGATGTTCCACAGTAAAATAGTAAGGTGGAGAGAAGCTATTTACAAGGGCCTGGAGTGACAGGATAATGGGGAATGACTTCCCACTGACAGAGAGTAGGTTTAGATCAGATATCAGGGGACAAAATTGTTCCCTGTGAGGGTGGTGAGACACTGGCACAGGTTGCCCAGAGAAGCTGTGGCTGGCCCATCCATGGATGGGGCTTGGAGCAACCTGGGCTAGTGGAAGGTGTCCCTGGCCATAGCAGGGGGTTGGGATGAGATGGGCTTTAAAGTCCTTCCAACCCAAACCATTTTGTGATTCTCTGCTACCATTTTGGTTTTAATCTATTTGCATTTGGAAGTGTTAAAGGATCACACAGAGCACGCACTGCTTTTAGAGCTTCCTTCCAGCTTTAAGTTAGCTCTGGGGCCTTAAATTTTTCAGGCTGCTTTATTCTCAGCTACAAAATGCTTTATTTTTGTGGCAGAGATAACATTCTGTCAAAGAAATGCGTAACATTGGCTGATAAAGGAAAGCAGGAGTGTTTCCTAGTGGGGTGATGTTCCACAGTAAAATAGGCTGTGTCCTTGCAGTGTGTGATAAGTCAGGATAGATCCAACCCAGATAAGACAGTGGCTTCTTCACCACCCAACAACAAGCTACTATGAGTGTGCAGGGAGCCAGCTGTACTGAGAGAGGGGATATACAAACTGCTGGAGCTGTAACAGCAGTAGGCAGCAAAATGGGCAGAGAATAGGATTTAGCAAACAGGAGGTATGTAGGGTTGGGAGAAAAATATGAAGGCAGGTCTGCAAGGATTAAAGAACAACTCCAGTATTAATGAAGATTGAGAAGGAATTGCTGCCAAGAACACAATTTTGGCTACACTCAGGAGAGAATGATAAACCTGGACAGTGGTGCTTGACAGGTGTATTAAAAATGATGCCTGGAAGGAAGGATAATCATCCCACTGGAGAATGGCAGCTTCCATCAAGCATGGGGAGAGAATAATAAGATGTGGGCCATTTAGTTGGTGGAATTGGCCTTTTAATTAAAGGAAATATTCCAAGAGTTTAATAACTGGGAATGTGGAAGTTTGACATATTAGAGAAAAACTGCAGCTCTGTGGGGCAGCAGGGACCTTTGTTGTAACTGGCATGTCCAGGACTTGACGCTTTGGTCTTCTCGTAACAATCTTCTAGTTATTATTTTCCATATTCAAGCAGGTAATAGACAGTCAGAATGTCAGGAGAATTGTAAATGACTTGTATTTATCTTTATAAAAATAATTCTGGTGAATTTATGGATCTATTTGTATGACTAAGATTAAGTCTGTTCATAAGAATTTAGTTCTTGCTTTGCTAGATCTGAAAAACGGTTCCTGGGTAATGGAAAATAAGAGGAGGTAGGAAAGAGAATTTAATTCAAAAGCAATTCAGTTTGCCTTGCCCCCTCCTTCCCTGCCCTGGGTCTGTTAGTAGCTGTGGTTATTTCCAAACACAAAGTGTCAGTCTTATCAAGGTTTTTTTTGCCTGAGCAAAGATGGTTGCCTGGGGAAAAGTCACTTTATTTGTTTCCACATCTGTGTTTCAGAGGTTGTTGGGTTACTTTCAGCATGGATAAAAATGGCAGTGTAGTTAGGCTGACTGTGGGTGTTGCCTGACAAGGTGTAACTTCAAGGTTCCTCTTTCCTCAGTGCTCTGTGTGTTTCCTACACAGGGCATGGGCATATCTGTCCTAGGCTGGACGGGTGACCAGGATTTTCTCTCAGCTGCTGCTGTAATCTCATCTTAGTTGGGCTGAAAACCTTTCAGAGTTCCGTGGCACTGTCATTTGTGTCTTTAACCATTAGAGAGGGAATAGATGACAAGAGCCCTCTCTTGAAAGTTAAAAATACTTCTCTGGCAATATCAGACTTGCTCTGATTTTTTCATAGGCATGAAGTGCTCAAATTTTCAAAGATTTTTGTTTTCAGAATATTCTTAAGGAGGAAAAATTCCTAATGTTTTCTCTTCCCTGCTGTACCTTTTCTCCATTTATAATCTTCCCCCGCAGTTTTGCTCTTGATGGGTTTATTCCAGTATTCTTCACCTGCTTTTAAATCATGAAGCCAAATGGATTTTACTGAATTCCTGATGCCTTTTTTTAATGTTTCTCTCATATTGTGCCTTGACAAATGTGAGAGTTGATTACCCATTTTCCACATCTGTAATTTTCATGCCAGTTGGCTATATAAAAAAAATGTCATCCAGACTTCATAAAGATAAAAGTTGACTTGAAAAGATGTTTGGATCTAAAAGTCTGATTGCTGTAACAACTGAAGAACCCACTGCAAATAGTTGTGAAGGCAGCAAAAATTAGCACACATGAAAAGAAGGTAATGTAAATAATTATAGCATAAAATGAAACATCCCTGATGCTTTTTAATTTTGTGCCTAGTTGGGCTGAGCTTGTCATAGCCTCTAAGAAAGCTTTTGATTTCTAATGCTAAATAGAAATTCAAATATTTGTGCAGCCATTATATCTCATACAGTAGCATTTATACATGGGTCATTGTTATATTAACTTGTGTGACAAATCAATAGTACAAGAAATGAGTAATTAAAAGCTCAGGTATATACTTTTTTTACCAATGGAACATTTTGCTAGAGGCAGCGTCACTCTTTCAAGTCATTCACCCATACCTGTAGCTTGTTTGGAGAGCTGAAAATCCACTGAGTTGAGCCCTCTTGTTTCTTAGTATGGGGACAGGGCCATACTCTAAAGGAACTGGCTGGAAAGAAGCAGGATAAAACAACTTTTTCCTGGTTTTAGGTGTTTTTACCCCAGTGGGCCATATCCAGCATGGTTTGGAGAAAAAACTTGTGGTCTCAGCCATACTTCTCACAGCACTTTCTAGTGTGATATAAAAACATAAAGATCAGCTCTCCCATACCTCCCAAACCTTTTCCAAGCAATTTATAATCTCATGTATAAAGCATATCTATTTATATCCAGAAACATGCTGTATAGGAGGGTTCACACTGCTTTCAAAAGGTTCTGTAGAAACAATGATGGTATCTCACTCGCACTCAGGTATTTCTTTCTTCCCTTGTGTATCTGCCTGTAAGACAAAATTGAGGACTAGAGGTGAGTAAAAGCACTGCTCATGGTAGACTGCTAATAGGGCTTTGTCTGGCTTTGAGGCACTGTATTACAGCACTTGTGTTTTTAGAAAAACATGATATAAAGTGCATTTCTTTTTGATGTTAATTTGTCTTTCGGTGTCTCTTTCTGATGTTGAGCTGGGTCAGAAGTCCAAACTTCCAACAACTCTACCTAGTGCAGTGGTGAAGATACGTATCAAATTAAAGTCCTTGTTCTTTCCTTTTCTTTATTGCTTCTCTAAATGGCATTCCAGGAAGCTCTGTGTATTTGAGGCGTGTCACAAACACATTGGATATGTTTACATTCACACATGTGCACTGCAGGTCAATTCGTGTTCAGTTTGCTCTTAATCTGTTATCTGCATGCACAGAACAGCTGCTAAGGAATATTCATATTATCTAACTTGGCATTTAAGTAAACACTTCAGCTTCATTACTTTCACTCAGTTGATTTAAATACTTGAAGTTGCTGATAGACTCTAAATGATGTTCAGTTACACAGAAGCTTTACTGAAATTTGATAGAACTGGAGTTTAAATCAATTGCACTAACATAAGTGATTTGATGTTCGAGAAATGGTGTTTTATGCAAAACCTTAGTGTGAAAAGGAGCTGATATCTTTTAGATGATCCAGCAGCCTTGGCTGATTGCACTGAGTTTCAGTGCATATAGGAAGATTATTTCTAATTTTATATCACAGTCTAGGTCTTGAGCATGAGCTGCAAAAGAGGGATGAAAGATTTCTGCACTGGGCAGAGATGCCTTTCAGGTTACCTGTCAATCCATCAGTGTTCAGAGCTCCAAACCCAAGGATAAAGACATCTCATAGAGGCTCAATGCTTTGAGCTATGTATGGTTTGATTGCCCTTTGTGCTGGATGTCATGTCTTCAGTTAATCTCCTCAGATGTGCAAATATTAGCTGAATATTAGCTGAACTGTGAATTGGAGATATTCAGGAACCATTTGGACACAATCCTGTGCCGTGTGCTTTAGGATGACCCTGCTTGAGCAGGGAGGTTGGACCAGATAACCCACTGTGGTCCCTTCCAGCCTGAACCATTCTGTGATTGATTGCAGCTGTCTTCCTTACTCCAAGGGCTGTGGCACTTTTTCCTGTGGCGTTACTGGTCAGCAGTCCTCTCCATTGTGTCCATGTGTGAGCCCTATGGATGGACACTGCTGCTGGCAGGCAGCCTCTGGTCAACTTCACCTTCAAAGTCCTAGTGCTCTGTCCAGTTCAGCTGATCTTGTGGTGCTGAGGGGACGAGGAGTGCTGCAAAGGTTTGCCTGACATGTGATTAGTTTCTGTCTGCAACTATGAAGGAGCTTGTTCTACATGTACATCTCACTGGATGTTAGTGTTGGTGATGCAAAATACCACCCTGTGGATGTGCAATAATCCTGTTCAAGCTCAATATCTCAAGTCAATAAGGTTCATAGAGCTGCATAAGTCAACTGAAAAAAGCCAACCCAAGCCCTAGATATGGAGCTGTGATCTTGATAATCTCAATTTAGATGGTGAGAAAGGGGCACTTGCAGCACAGTTGCCATAATTGACCATACCAGAACAACCCTGGAAGTGTTCAAGGCCAGGTTGGATGGGGCTTGAAGCAACCTGGTCTAGTGGAAGGGATAGAACAAACTAAGTTTTAAGGTCCCTCCCAACCCAACCCATTCCATGATTCTATGAACCCAGTGCTCCCACATAGGTGCTGCCAGCAGGACTTTCTCAAGGGCAGACCAGGCTGTGGTGTATGGGAAGACCAGGGCTTGTGACCAGCCAGTGGATGATATTTGGGCACATAACCAGAGCTGTCCAGGGTAAAACACCTACACAGGTACATGTGCACACTTAGATTCATAAATGCCAAATTCAGTAGTGATGTTTCTGTTCCAATTTTGTTTATAAAACCTTATAGGAAGTTAAGAAAATATTGGGTTTGTGAGGCTCTCAGTGATGTGAACTTCCACAGAAGGACAGCGATCCTTGGTGTGCTGCTGGTGTAGCAGTGATACAGCACAGGATCCCTATGTTAGCTAAGAATGCATGGGCTGTGAAGCAGAGAGCCTTGTGTGTGCTGGGTGGAAGAAAGGGAGTGCAAGCTGCTGTCTGTCAGTCTCCCTCTATCTCCAAGTTCTGTGCTTTGAATCTTTAACAGAACAGTTGTACACACATTGTTGAAGCCAGAATTTGAGATAGGATCGGATTTCCCCTAGACTCAATTGCTGCAGTAAGCAGAGCAATTACGAGTGGATCTTTATGGAAGAGGAGAGGCAGCACACAGGTTAATGGGGACTTAGAGAATGACAGACTGCTTTGGATTGCAAAGGACCTCAGAGACTATCTCGTTGCACCCCATGCCATGGGCAGGGACATCTCCCACTAGACCAGGTTGCTCAGATTTCTAACCCTATGGGTTAAAAGTAGAGGAAAGGAAAACAGCTTTTTTTTTTTTTTTCCTTTACATGAATAGAAACATTGATCAGGCACAATAAAATGCTAAGGACAATAAAATAACAGTATAGTTGTAAAACCTGAATTGTGATGCACACATTGCTGGGACAGAGACCTGTGGGGTCCTACTGCCAAGACATCAGTGGGTGCTCGTTATAACTGTCAGTGAATAAGTGTTTTCTGTTGGCATGTGTGAGACTGCTGCTCACCACAGCTGCAGTATGTCTGTAGGCAATTTTGAGACTGATTATGCATTAAGGGTCCTTTTCCAAAGAAAGGAAACAAGGTATAGCTCACTCAGATTGTTTCATATCCATTAACTCAAGGATTAAGCCTGTTTTCCCTGTTCCCTGAGCTAGAGCTCACAAGGCATGTTACCGGTGAGCTTCAAACTGTCCCATTTCCATTCAGGCCTGATTTACCTTTGCCAATTCATTACCTTTGCTATTTCATCTAATGAAATGATGCTTTTCCACTGCAATAGCTTTTTTTCTGTCCTGGGAGCCAAATTTTAAAGACTAACACTGAAATATTTAATACTGTTGCAAATAAAAGAGTGAAGATGAAGATGGAAGCTTCATCTATGTGTGGTTGACATGTTTGAAACATGAAGTTTTGCTGTGTTTTAGGACATTGTAGTTGTATTCAACCACTTATTACCCCAAGGAACTGAAGTTCATCACACTTTACAACACTTTTTTTTCAGCCTTTGAAATGCATCAAAGGCACCGCAGTGGTGGTTTGTTGTGCTGTGAAAAGGGATCGATTTTTATAATGCAGTTATAGCGATTGGGGTGTCTCAAGGCAGCTCTCAGCACTCCATTGCAGTCACACATTGGCAAAGTTTGGTTTCTGATGCTTTTGAAAAGCGAAACAACAAAAAACCCTCCAACCGCAACAACAACAACAAAAAAGACCTCATAAAACAAGTAAATAAAAATCACCCCAAACCAAAGAGAAACCCCAAAGAAACCATCCTGGCTGACAAAATCAGGTGGTCTCAGCGTATGGACTGTTCTTCTATAAGGAAAAGATAGCATAAGGGTTGATTTGCAGAGCTTAATCATGAGTTGGACCAACACTACAGCTATTGGCATCTGCCAATTGTTTCAGGCCAGAATGGAGCTGCTGCACTAGCTTATTTTACTAAAAGTTTAGGCAGTTTTCTTTGGATTGCATACTTTAGTTTTTGATCTAAAGGAAGAGTTTTTTCGTTGCTTTTTGCTTTCCTTGATTTCAGTCTTAGATTTACTGTGGAGGTCTTTGGTTGTATGAATTTTGAAAATATTTTAATGTTGAAACCTCAAAAAAAAGACTAAATTTGTAGATATTTTCATGAAATACTTGAATAGTTTTCCTTAATTTCCCCAGTGTCTTTTGTTCTCATGGAATTTTCAAGTGGAAGTTTCCAAATAGACTTAAAAGTTTCCCAGCCATAGTTAATAAAAAAGCATCAGTCAGATTTTGCTGTGTCTAAAACAAATGTTTTTACATACACATTCTGTCATGCTAAAAATCTTTGAGTGTCTGAGAAGGCCCAAACTGGTACTGAAAAGTGATGAGAGGTGAATGAACGTGCTTAATTCAACTGGTATTTCTGTGTTGGCTTTCTGGGTCTGGGCTTTCCCTGCCTCTTCTGAGAAGCTGCTTCTGTTTTGCTCTGGTACCAGTTATAGAATTTTCTTCTGATACAGTGGGACTTCACTGGTTTGCCCCATCCTGATGTGAAAGTATCTGGCATTTTCATACTCTCTTAAGTAGTGAAAAGTAAGTACTTGTATAAAACTCCAGAGGCTCTTTGGTACATGAATTGGTTCTGCTAGAACAAAATTCTTCCTCATCTGCTCCTGTTCCAAGCAGCAGAATAAAGGAGGGTGGGAGTCCAGTGAAAGAAACAAACCTGACCATGAAGAGTTTACAGGACTTTTTGCTCTGCTTTGAAAAGATTTGAGTTTTAAAGCAAATCTTGTTGATCATTTCCTCTTAATCTCTAATGATCAGGAAGAGTAATTTCCTTGTGTTTCTCAGTGCTTTAGTGGGAGCCTCAAACTGTCAGAAGAACTCAGTGAAGTGCTGGGATAGTGTCTTGGGATAACAGCACTTCCAGAATGCTTTGCATCAAGTTAACAGGTATTTGGATTTAGAAACTCTTGGTAGAAGGTCTCTGGTCATCAGAAGAAACAATGGAGCACTTCCTTGCTGGGTGGATTGTCTCAGTGTATCCCGTGTAGTTCGGAAGCTACAGAGCTGTTCCTCTGGATCGCTCGAGTGCTGCCTGGGAATGAGCATCCCCAACTGAATGTGCTCTCCCAGCTCCGATCACAGCGTTTGCTTGTGATTTTCCTGGTAGCGCAACTATTTATTCCCTCCTGCATGCAGCATCTGTGGCTCTGAGCAAAGGGAATGGAGCACGGAATCCTTTCCGAAGCCACACATTGCCCTCTTCTGGAACCTGCCTGAAGGATGCTCTGCCAGGGCCCCCAGCTCCCTCCCGCTGGAAAACCGCGTGTCAGCCTCAGGGAATCCAATCCCTTTGTCCGGCCTGACTTTGGCACTTTTAAGCTTTGAAAGACAAAAACTTAATGAAACATGTCTGCTGAGAGAATAACCGTTTTGGGTGACAAAGTGATTTTCATTCAAAGTGTTGTTGTCTTAGCAAAACTTGTGCAAACAAGGGACTCATCTGCTGACTCACCAAAAGGGTTATTTATAATGTAGTGGTGCTTCAAGCAACATTGTTTTTAGCCTAAAACAATCTGTTCATCTGCCTCCTTTCAGCAGATGCTTCATGTGAGAGAATAGTCAACTTATAAAAAGTTTAATAAGATCCTTGGGATGGTGAAGCATATGTACACTATAAATACCCTTCAGTTAAACAGGCTGGGCTTGGAATCTTCACATTTGGATGTTTTGCTGAATATCTAGCTTTCTTTTTTAGAATGACCTTTAACTGGTGGACTAAAATATTTGATGTAGACTGTGTTAGGATCTGTTTCTATAGGGAAAAAAAAGCCCTGCTATGCTTAAGAGTAGCACTTGAAAGATGATGACAATATTTCTCTGAAACATCTATTATTGAAACCTGCCAGGTTGTTTAGCTTCTGAAGAACATGGGCTTGGTGAATAGCCTTCAATCAGCAACTGAACAAAATAACTGCTTTAACAGCAGCTTTTTATACTGAAAAGGGGGGGAAAAAAAAGCACTTCAGCAGTTCCCTGATTCTCCTGAGAAGCTGCATCTGTTTTCTCAGGATCTCTGGTACCAGTTATAGACGTTTCTTCTGATACAGTGGGACTTCACTGGATTGTTCCATCCTGATGTGAAAATATCTGACATTTTCATACTCTCTTAAGTAGTGAAAAGTAAGTACTTGTAAAAAACTCCAGAGGCTATTTGGTACATGAATTGGTTCTGTTAGAACAAAATTCTTCCTCATCTGATCCTGTCTCAAGCAGCAGGAGAAAGAAGAGTGGGAGTCCAGTGAAAGAAACAAACCCCTTCAAAGCCACATTTCTAATTTGGTGGCCACCAAAAATAACCACATTGCTTCTGTTGTACTGGAAGCAGCACTGAGGATGTTGTGAGACAGTCTTTGTACTGGGCATCTCTAAGCATATTAAAGCAACCCAAACAACAAAACGAACCCAAACAAACCCAAAACTGACCTCCAACACCTTCTACCTTTACAACCAGACACCTTTTATGTGTATTTTAATTGCTGCAAATCTCTCTCCTTGCACCATTCATTCATCTACAGGGGCTGCACTTCTTAAAGGCAGTATTTAGGACCTGGCCAGCCTGTTGCAGTATTCATCCTGCTGACTTTCCCTATTTCTAGACAATTCATTCACCTCTTACTCCATACTGTTTCATAGTTTTATTTATAGCAATTCTTTCTACAGATGGAGTCATAGGTTTTCATTAACCTCTTGTGACAAGGATGATCATGAGTGAATGCTCCTTCATTACACGAGCTAAGTTACTGCCACTGAAAACTGAACCCTTGCCCTATGTTCTGTGTTAGTTATCTAATAAGTTAGGTGAACACTTAAGGCTCAGACATGCATGTTATTTTATTTAGAAGCAATTTTTAAGCTGCATTTTTGCAATTTAGAGGTGCTATTTTAATCTAGAAAGTGATCCCAGGCAAGTATGACAGGTTCCACATTTTGTTTGTTTGTCTATCAAAATGCTTTGCAACCCCTGCAGGGAAATACTGTGTTACCATGAGTTTTTTTAGATCAGTCTGGGCTGTGATATTTCAGGGCAGAAAGCAGTGAAGGAAGGATGAGCTCCTGTCTAAGGTTTGCTGCTTCTCATTCTTTTATATCTGTTTATAAATTCTCATTTTGGTTTTGCACCTTTCCTGCCTCCCAGAAGTTAGGATGGAGGTTGATCCTAAAACAGGTCTGATGTTAGCAGATTATATTCCTATTAAAAAGCTTCTAGGCAGTAACAGTGATTGAAGAGTAAGGAGAAATAGTGAAAATCCTTAAGGTTTATCTAAGTTCCTCTAAATACACATCAAAAGATGTGGCCTTGAGGAAGAAAAAGTACATCTCATTAATGAGAAGTGCTGAATAGGTTTTGTATTGTGAGTGTGGATTCGGATGCGATTAGTGAAATCCTCACAGTGCCTCTGGTGTACGTCTGAGCTGCAGCTCTGTGCACGGCCTGCCTAACAAATGTTTCATTTCCAAAGGCAGCCTGCATTAGGCAGTGACTCAGGCTGCTATAAATACACCTCCAGCAAGGCAGACTAGTGCCATATTGTATCAGTGTCTGAATAACAGGAGCAAGTGAGAACTGAGTCATTTTGGTGACTCATGTTAGACCTGGCGTTACGCTCTACAGTATAAAACCTCCTTATGATTGTGTTTGGGAAGACAGCCTGGATGGGAGGCAGTGCCCTGATCAGAGGAGCAGGAGATGCTTGGCTTGTCTGTAGCAGAGATCACGTCTGAGCTAATTTTTGCATGCAGTGGTGAGTAGCTGGTGTTTCGTAGCCATCTGGGGCTCTCCGAGGCAGCTACATCATTCCTTCACCTGCAGAGGGACAAATTAACATTGAAGTGGATCCTCTTAAGAGGAGGAACCAGAGCTTCACTGGACTGCAGCAGTGCCAGTGGTGCCCCAGAGCATTGCCTGATGTGCAGCATGGAGCATGAGCCAGTTCACACAGAGGAGCCACCAGCAGTTGTGTTCCCCACCCCCCCAGGCAATTCTTGTTGGTATAGCAACAAGGTAATTCATGTATTGATTGTGTAAAAAGTGAAGCTCTTTCACTCTGAATCATTTTGCATTTGTGTGCAGACCTGCTCACTCAACATATATTGAATGTGCCTTAATATATGTGTTATTGTGACATGACCACTACTGGAACACACATTGCCCTGGACTGAAAAAAGCAGCTTTCTGGTTTCTTCCACTTTATTGGCATGGAATAATAATAGCACTTCAGGGAGTTCCAAGATTTATTATTTTAGATACACTAACCTTCAGTTTAAATTAAAGACTAAACTCTGAACCACCTACATTAATAACTCACCATCCTTGTTATTTTATTTTTAAAAGCCTCTCTTACATCTCGCCTCTAATTATACCTCCTAGAGAAGCTACACAGACTAGTAACAAAGCATTCACCATACATTAAGAATGTAGAGATCAACTCTGAGCTTCTGGCAAGTCTGTCTCTTGTATTCTGCTTACTAGGGATGACTCAGTCTTGGCATTTAAGTTTCTTCATTTGCCAAAATCATTCTTGCCCAAACTCAAGTAGGTAGAAGGCTTGCAAGCTACATCAGGTTTGACAGCTCCTGCCTTTGTCTCCTTTTGCCTTTCTTCCCTAAACTGACCAGGTTGCACCTTCTCCCAGAATGGAATCCTGTGTAGCACTCTGCTTGCCTTTTGGCCTCAGAGGAAAACTTCTTGTGACTTGGGGGAAAGAAGTGGATGAACTGGGAGGGACTGTGTTGTAAATTTAGTTCCAACCCCAGAAAGACTTTTCCCATGAAAATAATATGGCTAAAGCATTAGGAAATTAAGGTTGGAAAAGACCTCTAAAATCATCAAGTCCAACCATTGGCCTAAGATGCTTACACTAAGCCAGGATTTGAGCAGTGAGACATTGGACTGTACAACAAACATTCAAGAAAGTATTTCTTGCCTGCATCAGAGGAGTATTGGCTTGAGTTTGAGTCTGTAGGTATAGATATTCAGCTGTTTGCTTAACACCCAAAAAATGTCTTTGTTACTGATAGCTATTAAATACCAGACAGGGCTGAGAAGTTACTCAGATTTCAGGACATTTGTCGTGCCTCAGTTGGCCCCATTAGCCTTGGCTGATAAAACTTTGTTTCCATGTGTACTTGATGTTGTCAGTTTGTGTCCCTGTCCTTGCAGACCCCTGGGAGGAAGCGCATGCAGTGCTGATTTAAAACAAATCCCCCACCTCTCCTTTTTTGCCATTCCCTCTCGAGGCATGACCTCCATCCTGCTCCCCCTCTGCTCTAACGCTAACCAGAGCTTTTTGTAGGCTTTCTCAGCTTGCTGAGCTGCCTCAGGAGCTGCTGGCTTTGTTCTGCCCATGGATTTCTCTCAGCAGCCTTAGGAAGTGCTGATTGTGCCCTACATAAGCAATCCACATGGATCTTTGTAATATTCTTCAATACTGAAAGATTTAGACTTCCCTGCAGACATTAAAAGTTCTTTGATTTGAACATTCCTATACTGAACTGTGTCAGCTCTCAGTTTGGGCCCATCCAAAGGCAGAGGACTGCTTCTCTGACAAGGATGCAGTCTTGAGTGCCACAGCTCCTTTTATGATCTGAAACATAATGCTAAAGATGAGTGATTGTTTTTGTTTTCTCCATTAGTTTTTGGGGGCATCAGAACAAAAATTCACTAAGAAATAGGTTTTTGTTGAGGGTGAGTGGCCAGATGTCTAGGAACTGGCTGCATAGTTCATCATAATAATAGCATTGTCAGAAGACTAGTGCTGTTCTGATATATTTGCAGTTAGTTCTAGGTTTTAACTTTGCATTTTAGGTTAGGCTAAAATTAGTATTTTTCTGGAGCAAATGTTGCAAGTATTTATTATTTAGTAAAATGGAAGCCAATAAACATTGTTTCTAGCAAGAAAAATATTCTTTTTAGCATCTTTGAATGTATTTTTTAAAAGAACACAAGCCCCTGCACCACTGTGGCTGGCAAAGCTGGGATTAACAGGCATTGCCTGAAACTCAGCTGAATGCCACAGCCTCCACAGTGCTGCAAACAGAACAGATTTACCTACTGTAACTCTGATCACTGCCTCCAGTGCCATCTGTCTTCCTTCTGACTAGCGGCAGTGGCATATTGCCCTGGTCCTCATTGCTGTTCCATGTGGCCAGAGCAGCACAGAGAACCCCCAAAGATGATTACGTCTGGAAGTTGCAACCTGATAATCTGCTTGATAGAGTTCCTTCCATCAGTTTTATGAACAAGCTGTCAATGATCCCACTCCTGTCAGGATGGAAAAAGTTTAACCTGCCATGAAAAACAGTTTTTGTCTATTTTTTTTTTCCAGAAGGGCATCTGTATGGGGCAAGAGTCTCATTAGGATTGAGAGAGTGAGTAGGAGTAGTCATTCTCCTGTAATCACAGCTACTGAGAACAAAGTGAGGCTGGTTAAGAAAACAGAAGTATTTTTTTCTTGTAAAGCATACTGCACTTTGCAATGTCCTAGCACAGAACATGGTTGATATTGAGTTCATAGAGATTCAAAAGACACAGTTATGGAAGAAAAATTTACTTGGGCTTATTAACTTCTAAGATGCTCCTGTGGTTAGGGACTCACTGAACTGTAAGTTCTTGGAAACTGGGAAAGTATCAGAATATGATTGAATCTCAGAATTGTTCAAGTGTAAGTGACCTGGGAGATGATCTGCTCCTGCTCAAAGTAGGATCAACACTGGAATTGGACCAGTTTTTTCAGTGTTTGTTCACTGAGACTTTGAAAACCTCCAAAGCTGAAGAGTTCATAACTGCTCTGAGTGCTTACTTATCCTCACAGGGAAAAAATTGCTTTTTTAGTCTGGAACTCCCCGTTCCAGTTTGACAGCTGTCTCATTCCCCAGCTGTGCACTGCAGTGAGGAGCAGAGCTCCCTCACCCTCAGTAACCTCCTCTCAAAAAGCTGGTGGTGGCTTCCGCAGCTGCTTGTGCTTCCAAGCTAAACAGATGGAATTTCCTTTCTTTTTCTCAACACATCTGTTGGTGGGTGGTGACAGGTGTGTGGTCTACTGGACAAAACAGACCTTGCCAAACGTGGTGGTGGTAAAGCAGATTTGGAATTTCCTAGGGAATTGCTCTTTTGTCAAGACTTTTATTCTGATAGCCCGTATCAGAAACCAAGCTCAAGAACATTGTCTTTTCATTACTCTTTTTAAAAATAATTTTTACGTTCTTGGGTTTTTTATTTGGTTGTTGATTTTTTATTTTTAATGTAGGGTAAAGTGAAATGCTGTTCTGATATTTTGTGTGTGGATTTTCAAAACATCACACTGAAGTGTGTCCCCATGGTGGAGTTGCTGTTAAGGGTGTTCATTAATGACCCACAAGGGTTGCACAACTATACAAGTTATTTCATAACATGTGGTTCTATTTTCTGATATTTGCATGGGAAAGAGACTAATCACTTTAGACAAACTTCTGTTTGAGAGGCATGTGGTTAGAATCCATGGTAATATTTCTGTGGCTTCTACTCCTATAGAATTGCATATTCCACATAAATATTGCTTTGAAATTGTTCTTATTTTGAATTTCATGAGCTGAGCAAACGTGACAGTAATGTATTCTAATTGTGTTATTAACTAGGCCCTAAATACTGTAAAAAACCTTACAGTTCTGGTGGGTATCTAAACTGAAAATATGGTAAGTACTTTCTATTTATTTTCCAAAATCACTTAATATAGCATCAATAAAGAAATCCTTCATAAAATTCATAGAATCCCAGACTGGTTTGGGTTGGAAGGACCTCAAAGCTCATCTCCACCCTCTGCCATAAGCAGGGACACCTTCCACTAGCCCAGGTTGCTCCCAGCCCTATCCAGCCTGGCCTTGGACTCTTCCAGGACTGGGGCAGCCACAGCTTCTCTGGGCAACAAAATTGCTTTCTTCTTATGGGATAAATACTGAATGTGTATCTCTGGCTGCACTTCTGGTTCAGTGCTGAGCTCTCTGAAAACAATCAGCACAAACTTCACTGACACGTAACTGGGTAGAGCTCAGCTGGTGTGTCTATGCGGCAAGGCTGGTTTGAGCTCAAGGGTTCGAGGTGTAGGTCCTGCTTCAGAGGACTGAAGTTTCATTCCTTTTTACTTTAAAGAGCATACAACCTGTAGGCATGTATGGTCATAGCTCCCAGTAGCTTTAGCAACTGAAGTACTGATTGGTTGTCGGGTTTTGGTTGGGTTTTTTTCATTCTTGCTGCCATGCACTGTTATCGCTAAAGAGAAACCTGCTCTTTCCTCGCTCTATTTGTGTCCATGCCAAGAAAACTGTTTTTCAGTGCTGCTTCCCTCTCTGCCAGACTGCTCTGTGAGCCACATTTAAGTGTGAATTTATCTAGTCACCTTAATCCCCAGGCTAAAACACCAGTATAAACACTTTCTGTAACATGTCTGCCAGAGCTGGCTGAGACTCAGCCCTCAGCAAATGAAAGTCGCTGTGAAGATGTCACCAGATCACCTACCTGGAGTCTAAAGCTTTGCTTCTGAGATGTTAACCTCTTGTTGCAAGTGCAGCTTTCTTTGAAATATAGTGAAATGCAGAGAGGAAAATACAGCTTCACTGCTGTAACTTAGTGTGGCTGACATTCTACCTATCATGAAGATAAAAATGGGGAGAAAAAAGAAATTCTTTGGACATCTTTTTTATATCTGGAAGTGTTCAAGGCCAGTTTAGATGGGGTCCTGAGCAACCTGATATGTGGCAGAGGGTTGGAGCTAGATGATCTTCAAGGTCCCTTCCAACCCAAACCATTCTGTAATTCTGTGATTCTATGACTTCTTTTGATCTGGTCTAGCTGATTAGCAACTTCAAGGGATGCAGCATCTTGCTGTGATATTAGTTGTGCCAATCAAAGCAAGTTGGTGTTTCCTGTGTGTGGAGGAGAGTTAAAATGGGATAAGCATACCCCATTGCTTCTGCATTGATTATGCTGAATTGTAGTATCAGTATTCCTAAGATTGTTTCAAGCCATTTCTGTATATAAAAGAATAACAAAATGTTCCATGGCCTGACCCTGTACCTGCAAACTGTCAAAGATGTTGCCCTTGGCCGAACTGCTCAATATGTCCAATTTCAACTTGCAATGTGAAAGTCTGCTGAAGCTGCCCTGTAAAAACGTCCCATTTCTGTGGGTTTAACAACAGACACCTGCTAGGAGCTGTCTGTCTTAGTTGTGTTTTTCTGAAAGGTCATTTAAATTGCTTAAATATCTGCTTTTAATATTTATAACCAAAGAGAGCTATGCAAGTATGAATATAAAAGAGATGCAATAGATTATGTCTTTAAAAAAACGTAGAGGATTTTAGGATTCTTCTGGCACAGCCCAACTTGGATGCCCTGTATTCCCAAGGTCGTTAGGATCCAGTGTGGCTGCTCCTCACACCCCCTGGGAGAGTGGCTGGTTTCCAGAGGCTCTGAGGAGCAGCTGGCTGCTGTTCCCATCCTGCTGCTGCCAGCAGCTGCCGCACCAGCCTGCACCGCCACCGCTGCACGCGAGAACCCTGGCCAAGGCCCCAGCCTGCTGCCAGCAAAAAGAACTGGCAAATGGCACTCAAGGGTTTTTTTGTGTCTACAAGTATGTGTTCTGTAGTCCTTGTGAGCAGATGAATCTTCTGTGTGCAAACTGGAGTGCAGTTGTCTTTCACTCTCCGAACTCTGCGTGCGCAAGTGTTTGTTAAGGCTTCTGCAGGAGAACCTTGAGAGGATACTTGATTTTTTGTTTACCAAATGAAATGCTCTGCCTGTAGACATAATGGGATTGTTTAATCTGGAGGAAAGGAGGCTCAGGGGACACCTCACTCTGCAGTTCCCTGGAAGGAGGTTGTGGCCAGGTGGGGGTCAGCTCTTCTGCAAGGCAACTCATGATAGGACAAGAGGAACTGGCCTCAAGTTGCACCAGTGGGAGGTCAGGTTGGATATTGGGAAAACTTCTTCACTGAAAGAATTCTTAAGCTTTGGCACAGACTGACCGGGGCAGTGGTCGAGTCATCATCATCCCTGGAAGTGCTAATGGAACAAGTAGATGTGGCACTTCAGAATATGGTTTAGTGGGCATGGGGGTATTTTGTCAAAGGTTGAATTGATGATCTTGGAGGCTTTTTCTTATGTTAATAATTCTATGGTTGTGTTTTAGAAGGGCCAGAGAACCAGCACACACATCTCCATGCTTGCTTTAGAACTAAACCTTATGAGAAACTGAAGAGTTGTGGTGCAAAAATGAATCATGTTTCAGGTAGTGCTGGGAGTTGTGGTTTACCTGGTGACTTTGTGCAAATCACTGTTTGCATTATAAAAACAAACCAAAGTTGGGTAAGAGTGAGAAGGTTGGTAGAAGCAATCCTCTGCAGAGAGGTGTTATAATGAGGAAAAATCAGAGTATTGAAACAGATACCACTGACCACAGTTCTGTATAATTTGACCCAATTTGGAGCCAAAACAGTATTAGTGAATTTAAATAAATATTTTAGAAAGTATATCAATGTGAAATGCTTGTGGAAAGAAACTCTTCAGACCTGATGGCCTTTCGATGTGAGTTCCTGAATTAAATATTGGCTTTAGTTGTCTCCTCACTCCCTTTAGAAGTACAAAATGAGCTCTCTGCTGTACAAAGTTTAGGTATCTATTAAACGGGCAAGCACTGCTGAGGGAGGAAGAAGTGTTCCTTGTTGGGTGTTGTGGGATGTGGGATTGCCTCTCGGGAGGAAGGTGTTTTGATTGATGTTTCAAACCAGAGTCCTGTGGGTTTGTTTTCACAGCCTCCGACAGCGCGTGCTGAGGCACATGTTATGTGGATGCTTGTGTTAATGTTGACTCATCTCTAACCACTCTGCCTGCAGGAGAACATAAGGAATAAGAACATCCATGGGATACTGGTGCTTTTCAGTGTTTAGGGCAATACATGTGGGGCTTTTTAACTTCCATTGCCTTAAAATTGTCACAAAGTTCCTTAAATTTGTCATAATTATGCAGATTCAGCTGTGAAGCATTTGAAATATCCTCCCCCTTGCTTTGTCTGCAGATAACAGCGGAGGAGAATATGCTGGATGCTTTTTCACTTGCAGTTGCTCAGGAGGTTTTATTGCCTGTCACACAAATTCTATATGCATGCTGTGTATTGATTGACAAGGCTTTTTCTCCCAGGAAATCCCCTTTGGATATCACATTGCTCTCCTTCTGTAAGTTACACAACTTCAAGTGCAGGCTTGCTCTGAGCTGATTCCTCCATTTCTTTTGCACTGATCATCTCTGCCCAGAGAAGCTGTGGCTGCCACATCCCTGAAAGTGTTCAAGGTCAGGTTGGATGGGGCTTCACACAACGTGGGCTAGTGGAAGGTGTCTCTGCCCATGGCAGGGAGTGGAATGAGATGAGCTTTAAGGTCCCTTCCAACCCAAACCATTCCATGATTCAATAATCATTTCACTGAAACATTCTTGTTTGAATTTACTGAGTTGATGACCCTCATCAGCAAACAGCATCCAACTGGTGTGACTTCCACGTTCTCCACACTGCTGAATGTTTAAATCCCTTTGCTGAACTTCCTGTTCATCCCTGTTCATCCCTGACCCCACGCCAGGACAGGGATCCTTGGCAGTTCCCATGATTCTGGTTTCCTAAATGCAGGGGGATTGCAATGCCAGGCCCTCCCTGGCATTTCTGTGGAGGAGCATCACCCCAGCCACAAATACCCATGACTTGGGAGCTCAGCTGGGATTTTTGTATCATCTCCTCAGGTTCTCCTGTAAGCCTGTAGGGGATTTAAATTCTGTGCTTGCTGTTGTAACTGTGATGACTTACTGCTCCAGTCAGCAGTGCATCCATGGGATAGCCAACTCGAGGTTTGTTTATATTTACCCTGGGGAGAGAGGTGGCATTGGTGTCTGTATTGATATATTGATGTATTTATTGACATCAGTTGTCTTCAGTCTTGCCTGCTTAATTAGTATAATTGATCCACTGAACATCTAGTTAATAATTCTGGGGCAAATATTCTAACCAGTCTTGTTACTAAAATCGAGTTTCAACCTCCTTTTGTAGAATCTGCCATGGGTCTAGTTGCCAAAAATAATTAAATGATTCTTAATTTGTAATTTTTCCTTCATCTAAAATACTTAAGCTAGATTTTTATTAAAATAATTAAGGACAAAATATTTAAAATGCCTTCACAGAAATAAATGCAAAGAAATAATAATGAAATCCAAGCTTATTTTTATGTAGAAAGGATGATAATGCCAGTGCATTATATAAGATCCATTGAACAGCAGCTGCAGTCAGAGCTTAAAGCTGGGAATGAAATGTATGATTAATATGCACAAAGGATGTAGGAAACACTTCTGAAGTTCTTTATTTATTTGCAGCCCAATTGAATGCTTCTCTGAGAAGATGCCTTGGATTAGCTAATTGTTAGGTAAATGACTTTGTCATTCTGGGTTAGGTCAGAAATATAAAAACATCTGCAGTATGTAGCGAGTCGTGACATCCTGAGCTGTAGATGGGCACTTCTTCCTCTTGGCCCTTCTCAAATGGATAATGATTACACTGCCCATTAGTTTGCTAATGTTTGTAAAACATCTTCTGGTGACAGATAGGGCTTTACTTAGAGACCAGAAGCTAAGCAGGCATTAATTACAATCTGCTCATTAGTATTTGCTCTGCTGCTGGTCCTTATTTACTGCTGTATCACCTCACTTCTAAAAGGTCCACAAGCAGGATCTGTCCTGGCTTTTACATTTGCAGCTCCATTATCCAAAGGAGCTAATCTGAACAAATATTTTGCACTTAGGCAATGAATATGGGAAGCAATATATGTCAAGTTAAACGTAGCAGTTAAAAATCTCTCCCAAACTTCAAGAAACATAATTGCTTTCCAAACACCTATTGCAGTGTGCTGCAACAAGGTGTTGTTTCCTTAAAGAGGGCAGCAGCTGTGACCTGGGAGCAGGAAGGCCAGGAGAGTGACTCAGGCCAAAATCCTGTCTGAATTGCTCCCAGGCTGTGTTCTAGATATT
>NW_008674156.1:25967-32666 GCF_000695815.1 Acanthisitta chloris
TGCATTTTTCTTTTGGATTTTGTTGTTCAGTTGTGCTCAAACCTGCGACTTTATAGACTTTGTTCTTTGGCATATTCATAGAATCCCAGACTGGTTTGGGTTGGAAGACACCTTAGAGCTCATCTCATTCCAATCCCCTGCCATGGGCAGGGAACCAAATATATTTGAGGAATCAAATATATTTGAAGTCTTTAAGTTCAGGACAGTTTTCACATATTTAAGTTAGGATATTGCCCAGTGAAGGGTCTGGGGTAAGTATTTCCATGGTTATAGAGGACTATTCCAAGCATTTTGTAGTCTCTCACATTTTCATTTTAATGATGAAGAGAGGAGACAAAATCAGAAATGTAATCCCAAGTAAAATGCTCAAGTTGGCAGCTCTGCACAAATTGCTTGAGAATGCTTTGTTTCATTTTTAAAGCAATAATTTTAGCTATGGAAAGTCTGGGAATGTCTAGTGTGTCTCCAGGGTTCTTCTCATCTTGAGAATTCCCACTTGGGGTAATAGTCCTCCCTATAGGCAGTCAAGTAGAGTTTAGTCTGATATTTGGAAGATAATTTGTTCTTGCTGTTAAGCCCTCAGTTGATGCAGTTCTTGCCATGTGTTTCAAGAATATATATACCATAAAAAGTTGGATGGGGAAGCAGAAGAGAACTAGTGACATGTGGCTGAAATTGTGGAATTATGTAATTTGGTTTTCACCAAAATTCACTAAGCCATTCTAATTCTTTACTTTCAAAATGTATTTTCAGCGCTTAAAATATCAGCCAGATCTTGTGTTCTTGGGGTTCTGTTCTGGACATGTGGTCCAAAGGTTGTGCAGTAGTTTTGAACTATTAAAATAATTTTGCATGTAAAATTGGGTAAACTCAATATTAATCTCACACCCTGTGTACTGGGAGTAATTGAGTCTGCAGGATGGTACAAAATGCTGCTTAATGGCATTTTAGTGGTCTAATTTTGCAGAATAATTTTTCTTCACTAATTTGTCACATAAATACTTACCATGGGGTATTTCCTAGCTATTAAAAATCAGTACTCTAAAATTGTGATTTTTCTGCCAGCGACCATGGGGTTTCTGGTAATTAAATGTATAATGATGTTCAAAGATGTGTTAAATTTCAGATTGCAAAGCCAGCTGAAAAAACCAAACCACAGTGCTGAATGTGCTGAATGTGCATCACTGATCTCATGTGCTGCAGTGCTAGGTACTGGGGCTGAATTTGTATTTCATGGTCCATGTGCTTAGTTGGAAACACTTCAGCTGATAGAATAGGCCAATTGATATTTAAAATTAGGGATGTTACCTGAATAACCTGATTTAGGGTTATCTCGTATGAAGACTAAGTGAAGTTGTACCTTGAGCTCAGGGTACATACATCTCTCATTTGGATAGAAAAGCAATCCTGGTCCAGATTTAAGTACAGCATATCTGTATCTGAATTCCTTCATCACAGATTTGTGCCAATGCAGGATTACGTGCAACCCTGGAAACCAGTGTTCAACCTGATTGGATCTGTTGTCAACAGCACCATGATAGCGTTTCAGTAGATGCCATTTCTAAAATGAATTGTTCTGATGAGCACTGAGTAGGCAAAGACTGGTACAGGTAGTCACTGGAGAGTTTTAAGCTTTTGTATTTTTAACACATCTCTTTCTTCACAGCATCACTGTTTGTTACAAGTGATCAGAAGCAGCACAGAGGGTGTTGACTGCTCTTCTCTGAAATATTTCTGGCTAGTTAGTATTTTGCAGAACCTGTGCCTCCTCTTGCTCTTTAGCAGATACCATTGTGTGTTACAAACCACCTTGAGCTGGAAATACATGTGCTAGGCTGGAGCTTACGGAGTCAATAAATTTAAGCTTTCTCACCTTTGTAAGGACTGTGCCTTGGTTATTTCTACTTTGCCAAGGTCATATCTGAGTGGAGGATATTCCTGATTCCCCTGGCTTCTTTGGCAGCATGTAGTTCTTTCACACTTCACAGAACTATGGAATAGTTTGGGCTGGAAGGACCTCAAAGCTCATCTCATTCCACTCCCTAGCATGGGCAGGGACACCTCCCACTAGCCCAGGTTGCTCCAAGCCCCATCTGACCGGGTCTTGGACACTTCCTTGTGTCAGCTACAGTGAAAGAAATAGAGTCATATAACAGATGAAAATGTGTCAAATATATGGCTGTGCACATGAAAAATCAAAGGCTGAGCATATTCCCAGACTTCTGCTTTTCTTTATGAGCAAACAAGTGAAATCCTTGGCAAGGTAAGTAGGGAAAAAAGGTGCAGTGAATGACAGATAAAATGTTGCTTGTAATTCCTTTTGGGCATACTAAGGGCCTAGAGAAGTTGAGGATTTAATACTTACACTGAAAATGCACCAGTTTGTTAATGGAGAGTTCAGGTTACTTCAAAGATATAATCCTTTTTCCAGAGTCATATGCAATGCAAGGTCGCTTGAATAGCTTGGATGACAAGGAACAGGGCAAAACTGGCACAAACCAGAGATTCCAAAAAGGGCCCAGAGAATAAGGGTTTTGAGAGCTGCTTACGATGTGTCTGCAGTCACATAGAGTCTTCATAGAGAGTTTTGTGAAGGTGATCAGTTGAATACAAAGAATTTTTAAGTGGAAGTGTTGTGTTAGGGCTGACTGAATGCTGCAAAATGATTTTCATTTGGGTGGGAGAGATTTTATTTTCTAAAGGCTTCTTTTTAAAAACAGTTGTTTTGCGTAGTGGGAGGAGATATAAATAGTTATTCAGAGCCATGTTTTAGCAGAGTTCTTAAGCACAACTTGAAGTGGTTTGTTACTTGGGGCTTAAGTTGCTTAGTGGAAAACAAAGGATAATTTTAATAGTAATATCAGGGTACAAGTAGAAAAAGGAGTTATTGTGAGTGATAACACACAGATATTTTCCCAGCTCTACTCTGGTGCCAGTATTGGTTAGTACTTGCAGGCTTTTTTTGTGATGAGAGACAGTAAAATTAATTCAGCAGCTACTGAAATGATGTTTTGCTGAGGTTTCATTTTGGCAAAGAAGTAGATTTAACAACTGCTTCTAACTGTATTAAGGGTAAATGGAGAGTATGTAAATACAATGGATAAATGTATTCAGCATCTATATAAAGCTCAGAACATACAGGGATAAAATTAGTATTGCAATAGAAATTCAATGTGAGGAAATGTGTATCAACTCATCAGTAACAACCAAGCTGAAAATTAGAAGCAGCTTCCAATGAAAGCTTTGGGGCTAAAATGAATAGCAGAAAAAAATTATTCAGAGGCTTCAGACAGAGCTACACATGTTCATGAAAAACATTTCAAAATGTGATGGAAAATGAAAATGCTGTAATCTGACCTGGGACATTTTTGGCAGTTCTGTTTACTTTTGCTTCAAGCTTCAATATTTTATCACTGCAGTAGCAGTCAGGTAATGTTTCATGGAGGGACACATGTGCCTGCAGGAAAGAGAACGTGGAATTGTATCCTTCCCTTCATATCCTGAGCACAGCTGGGGGAATTCCCACTGTTACTTTGAGAACACATCTTGTATAGTGCACAGTGAAATAGGCAGCATATAAACACATTCTTGTGGTGGTCCAGCCTGGGGCTGAGTGGGTCTGCAACCAGCTGTGTCCAGGAGAGGCTGCCCAGGATCCCCTCCCAGCACCCTGGGGCTGTGGGTGGTGCTGGAAGGGGCTGGGCACGCGCCCTCCTAACTCACTGATGGTGTGGAGCCCTCAGCCTCCATGCTCAGGGTGTGGGTGTGGCTGCTGGGGCTGTTACCATGGCTGGGGGCTGGTGCCTGTCTCATCTGTGGCATCCTGAGATGTGGTTTGGGTCCCTGTCCCAGCCATGCTCCTCTGGTGCTGCATGGAGGCTCCACAGACAAAGGCCAAGACCAGGCTTTCAGACATGGAATCGTGGAGTGGTTTGTGTTGGAAGGGACCTTAAAGCTCATCCAGTTCCAACCCCCTGCCATGGGCAGGGACACCTTGAACTACAACAGGTAGCTCAAAAACATAGAATCATAGAATCAACCTCATTGGAAAAGTTCTCAAAGATCATTGAGTTCAACCCTAGCGCCGTTACTAGACTATGGCACTAAGTGCCAATTCCAGTCTCGTCTTGAAAACTTCCAGGGATGGTGAATCCACCACCTCCCTGGGCAGCTCATTCCAATGCCCAACTACTCTCTCCATAAAAAATATCTTCCTAATATCCAACATAAACCTCCCCTGGCAGAGCTTGAGTCTGTGCCCTCTTGTCCTACTGCTGGTTGCCTGGGAAAGGAGACCAACCCCCACCTGACTCCCACCTCCTTTCAGGTAGTTGTAAAGGGTGAACTGCATAGTTCAGTCTCACGTGGTAGAGTGAAGATGTGGGAGTTTTTAGCCAGCAATGGATGTTTTTCCTACAAAAATAATCTGTATGATCTCTCAGATTGCAAGTTATATATGAACAGCATGGTTGTCAGCTTTGTGTCGCGTGTGTGTCCCCATATGTGGGGGCAACTCTGTCATCAAGCCACGTGGTACTTTTTCTTTTTAAGATCATAATAGCAAAGTCTGTGGTATGTGTCAGGGCCAGGCAGGTGGCAGTTTCATTTTGGTAGGGGCGAAGCAGGAGTAAGGCAGCAGGAGCTGAGCATTCATCCTGTGTTCAGTAGATAGGCTGAGACCTCGCAGGGCAGAGTGAAGGAGGTGTGCTTGATCCCCTGTGACTTCACTTGTGCCTTCAGCCACAAGACTACTTTGCTCTGGTTTTCTAGAATGCATTAACAGTGAAGCATCATAATTGTGCAGAGACCAACCTGTTAATAATAAACATGAAATAAGTGGTAACAAATGGCTTTGCTTAATAGTATATCTCAAAACCTTCAGGATAAGTCAGGCCTTCATTCAAAACAAACAAGCCAGCAAGTAGCAAGAGAGTGGTTTTGGTTTGTGAATGTCATCTGGGGTATGAATTGCAACTCATGCAGCATGTAAGTTACAGTGATCCTGCAGAAACTCTGCTATGCAATGATGTTTGATGTTGCTCTGGTGATCTGTTCATTTCTTGCAGTAATGGATGGAACAGGAATCTTGGCATAGAAAACTGGGTTTTGGGAACAGATAGTTCCCTGGCCGTGCAGGTCACTGATGCTGGCAGGTTATTAATGTTGGGAGGGCTGAGAGCAGCTGGACGTTCATTGTGACGTGTCCCTGCTGAAGCCCATGGGAGTTCTTTGCAGACACTTCAGTGGGATCAGAGGCTTTGTATTTAATACTTTTAGGTTGCACATTTGTTAGGATAATGGTTTGGGCATCTTATGTCCAGGTCTTTTCACATAGTGACATCAAGTAACATATTGTACCAGTGTCTTGCTGAGTTGACTTTGTAGTGCTGGGCAGGACTCAGCCCCAGTGTCCTGAGTCCTGCCCTACTTACTGTACTTTTCATGTAAAGGAAAGCTTTTTTCTAAGTTAAAAGCTAAAGCTAAATAACCTCTCCAGATACTAACTTTTTTGCTTTGTAGTATTCAATCAATTGTAAAACATTTCAGTTCATTCTGCTAAGATACAAATGTGGGCAGACATTGTCCCACACTTACTCATCAGCCCAACTCCTGTTGTTTTAGGGGAGAGCTGAGGGAGACAGTGAACTAAAGATACATTTGCTCAACCAGAGCTTAATAGAAATTATGCAAGTTAGTCTGTTATCTTGAATGAGTAAGAGCTCACATGAGTTTAGAGCCTGATAGTGGTTTTCTCTGTAGTTATATCTGAACATATCAAAACAAAAACTAGAACCAAACCGAAAGCTTGTACCATACACAAGATACACTGCTGTGTGCTGTGAAAGCTCCGTGACAGTTATCCTGTCCTCCTTGACCTGGACTGATTGTCATCCAGAGAGCACCTTTCTGAATACCTGTATAACTTATTCTTCACTTTTCATCCAACCTGTGCACTGCACTGCCAGATATCTGCAGAAAGTGGTTTGAAAGAGAAGAATGGGACCAAGCTGCCAAGCCTGTATATTCTCTTCCTCATACATCCATGGTGATTGAGCTACTTGACCTTGCAATAGGTGGGAAAGCTGTTTTATGGGACTCTTTATGGAATGGTGTTATTTCCTTAGCAGTCATTTATCATTTATGTGATGTGTTGATGGCTGCGAGAGGGTTTGAGCTGTGACATGCAACCTCCTGCCACACGAGCACCTTTGCAAATTGTACTGTTTCAGTGCTCTGTATTTGGTATCTGCTAAAACCAAGATAGTATTTGAATCATTATAAACTTCTCTGGAAAGCAAGATACCTTTAGGCTGTGCAATCAATAAGCCACCTGTCTTAAATGTGTATTTCTTTGAATTCTCTTAGTTTGTGGAAAGGCTAATTTGACTTGCAAAGGTATCAGATGCCACGTAATCATGTCAGTGCCTCGTAGTGCTGTATGTGTCCCATGGTATGGATGCTTCAAATCAGGCCTTCTTTGTGGCATGGGGACATTTTGCTCAAGTGTCTGATCTGTGCCATGAGCCTGTGTGAATTGGAGTTACAGGATCAAGCTCACAGCAAAAGTTTTGTGAACTGTACCAGCAAAGATACTTGGGGATTGCCACATCAGGCCAGATTCCGTGGGGCTCACTCTTTGCTGTGTGGAGCAGCACTGCACCAAGTACACATTTAGTCTGCTTACAGTGAATCCTGCTG
>NW_008674156.1:32693-47852 GCF_000695815.1 Acanthisitta chloris
AGGCCAATTATATGGGGGAATGGTGAATTTTGGGCTTTTTGCCCCCCCACAAGTTATGGTTTCTTGTTGCACTGCCACATCACTGTGTGGTGGTGCTCCAGAGCAATGGATACCATGACAGTTCTACAAATGATCATCAATTTTGCTTTTGTCAGGATGGACAGTTAAGCTGAACAGGTAAACCAAAGTGCATGTCTGCTAGATAAAATCCTTACAGTGCTTTCTAGCATAGCAGGGATTTGTGTGGCAGGTAAGGAGGCAAGTTCAAGTTGAAGCATCTTACTCCCCCAAGGGAGCATCTTAGGGTATCTGGACACAAGAGATAATAATTTGTAAGCCAGTTTGGCCTAAAGATTATCACCAGAACTCCTGCCTCACCCATTTATTTTGTATTTTGCAGCATCCTTGACAGTTCATGCTTCTCTTTAGCCTGGGGAGCTGCGTAGGTGATGCTGTGTTCAGTAGCATTTGCCTGGCCACCTGCTCTCTCTCATTCTGGAAATATTACAACTGGCCATAGAACAGCTATGAACTGATCACTTGACCATGGAAAATGAGCTGCCCTCATCAGTGTGTTCTGGTATATATTTAACTTAATAATGTGAGCAGATGGTCATTATATTGATTCATGAAGGAAGGGAAGAGGCTTGGCTGGCTTGACAACGTCAGGCCTGAGTGCTGAGCATCAGAGTGGGGCAGGAAAGGGGAAGAAAAAAGGACATTTTCATAGTGTGCGGATTATTTGTTTGTTTTTCTCATGTTGTTTTTTGTTTGGTTTTGTTTTTTACAAAGGACAACTGTGGACAGGAATAAAATCAAAGCAAGTTTAGGTGACTCATCAAGCCCGTACATATGGTCATTTCCCTGGAGATGGAGGCTGTGAGTGCTCAAGTAGAATGCTGCTGAAGTGTTTGCACCACTGATGGTGCTAAAAAAGGGGGAGATGGGGGGCAGTCGCTTGTAGAGTTGTGAAACTTCTCACTCTGCTGTTGTTATTAATGATGACGGGTCTTTTGAAGGGAAAAGGCAATATTTAAGTAATAGTTCAGTAAATATTTTGCAAAGAACAATTTTGTTTAATTCTCTCTCCATTTAATAGGATCTAACTGGAGATTTAAACTAGAAGCTAATTCTATAAAATATTCAGGAACTATCCTTGTTAGCTAAACTGGAAAGTTCACAAATCCCCAACCTGGATCAGCTCACAGGAACAGCTTGATTTGGTTATTAATTTTGCAATTTTCACATGAGAAATGCTGTATACAGAAGAACATTCTCTTGAGCAAGAGCTTAATCTCATGCATGGGTTCCTGTTTCTCCTAGCTGCTGATTAGCTTTGCTGTCTTATCAGTTTGTGTCATAGTATGTGACTATAAATTGACTTTGCAGGGAAGAGGGAATACGTTTGTCTTCACAGATGCTGCTGTTTCCATGGAGATAAAAAGGACCAATGGCCTTTTCTTGGTTTGGACTGTACTACAGTGTGCAGACAGAGATGGTGCATTCGAAAATGCAACATTTGGTGCTTTGATATTTCAGTCTAAATATCAAATGAGAAAGCATATTGTTTTTTCTGGGTGATGAAGTTGAATAATAAATACAGCTTTGGGACTTTTTCTGGAAGCAGAAAGCAAGCTCACCAGGAATGTGAGAACAGTGTGGCTGGTTTATGCTCGCCAAACCTCCTCTCTGGGAAAAACCTTTTGGCTTTGCAAAATATAACCCTGTAGAGCCTTTTGGTTTATCTGATGCAGTGTTTGATGCTGGTTACATCACCAGCTTACTTAGCCGTGATGTTCTGCCGTGGCTGATCTCGAGTGAGCATGCAAAAGCTCTGAATGTGATTTTTTTTGCATTTTTTTTGCATAAGAAAGAGCTTTTCTACCTCAGATTGCGTGAAAGAAAACATAAATACCAAATCTACACCCCATTCAAGGATGGCTTGCAGAAGGTGTTATTTGTGAGTACCTTTTCCTTCTTCATCTGTCGTCACGTCTCTGATATCTGTGTTGAGGATTCCAGAAGTGGGAGTAGTGATCAGTTTATTGTTTGGTAGGTTTCTTTCCATGAACCATTTTTAGGGTGTTACCTTTTTTGGCAGATGAATGATCTGTATATTAGAAATGTTTAGATGATGATTGTGATTATGCATATGTGTATTTAGAAATATAGTGTAATAAAGTGAGTAGTCTGTGTCTAGCAATGAAAATAAATGAGAAAACCCTCCACTGGCATCCAAGAAGCAATGCAGGATGCTAGGAATTCTGTCTACGATGAGTCAAGAATCTTTCTTCCATTTTGTCTGAATGCTTTGCCATATTAAAGTGTAATCTGTTTTAAATACATAAATACTAACAGAAGGATATGGAATCCAGTCTTGAGCAATATAATATCAGTAGGGCAAAACATTGCTGTGTGTTTGTTGTCATATATGTGCTTGCTCAAAACCTAAAGCTGCAGTAATGGTGTATTTATTTGAGCAGTTTCTCAAGCATTATAGTCAGCACACAGGAGTGTAACATGGCATGGATTCAATGTTGTGCAGCAGCTCCGCGTGAGCTGTCACGTTTGGCTCAGAGCTCATCCACTTGTAGGCAGAGGACAGGAGATGCTGAAGTTCACGTCCTATTTGTGGTGTTAGCACAGGCTATGGATGGAAACCACAAAGGTGGTTTATTCAAAACTGGGAGCAAGCAGGCAGGGCTGTGCTGTCCAGTTGTCCTCTGCCACCCACCCTGACTGCCAGCACTGGCTCACTCCCAGGCCAGGGGTTTGAAATGGCTGTACCTGCTGGGGCATTTCAGAGCCCTGGTTAAAGAGCCTCTCCAGGAAGGGTTAAATTTTGCTTTGCCAGAGGACTGTGCATGAAGTTGAGGCAGTTGCCATCCATAGCCTTTTCCAGTTATTTTAGTAGTGCCTATGAGGGTCCTGATTTGAGTAAATCTGCTCCATGTTCAGCAGCACCATCCACACACAGAGTAAATTCAACCATTCAGGAATAAACTACTGAAACAGAACAATGAAAGAATATTGAAATCTGTCTTAAAGTTTTCTTTGGCCTTTCATGTTGTGTGATGGAATGAACGGTTAAGATGTGCTGTGTTAAAATCAAAATAAACTTAGAACTGGACATAGGAAGTTGAAATAAGAAAAGTAAACTTGGAAAACAGGTTGCAACCTTGCAGGTGTACATGGATCAGCTTTAAATATAATGCTGTGTGTTTATACAAGAGAGAATAGTTCTGTTTGTGCTGGACTCCATCTTAATTTGGGTTCTGGGATTTGGGGATTTTGTAACTCTCAGTAGGGGATGGAATTTCATATGGTGCTTATCTTGTGGTGTTAAGGAATATTCAATCCCTGCAGGTTGCTTTCTTTAACATTGAGGTTGCAGTCTTATTTATAGAAGCATCTTGTGCAGTATTTCCTCTATTGCTGCTTACTCGTTTGTCCCTACCTCAGCACATTGCTGCAGAAAACAAGGTATGAGCTCTGCCTTCTCCTGTAATTCTGTATTTTAACTCTTGGTTAAGAGAGTTGATGCTGATAGTTGAAAAGAGGAAAATGTAAGCCGAGAGGGTTTTTTAGAACTAACTCTTAAGAACATAAGTACAGAAAATTTTCATAGTCTTCAAAACTAATGTGTTCTAAATACTGCAAATGTGTGTTAAACAGGGAAATACTCCAGTTCTTCAGTGAATGAGTTAGTTTTGAGATGAAAACTGAACTATAATAAATCTGTCAGTGTTCCTATAATAAATACACTAAAGACTTTTGCCATTCAAAGTATAATTTTTTGAGATAACAGTATCATTTTACATCTTAAACTGCAAAAATCTTGATTGTAGCTGTTCTAAAACCTTCTGAACAACAATGTCACACTACTCGGATTAGCAAACGTGTTTTTTCAGCTGCTGCACTGAATAGAGCATATGTCACTGAAACATTGTTTTAAGTAACAGGATTTGCCTTGCTGTAAAGCTCTCACACTCTATCTGGGTAATTTCATTCTTAGTACTTGGCTATTTTTCCTCTTTCATCAGCTGCAAATCCAATATGTATTGTTGTCACTCTTAGGTTTGGGTTTGCTGTGGTTATTGCTGTGTGAGACTATAAATGTGTCTGTGTTTGTGATGGGAGTTGTAGTTTCTTGAGAATATCTGGGACCTGATTCAATGACGTGGCAAATACGGAAAAGATGTGGTGAATATATCTGTTTCTGATTAAATCTGAAAGATGTTTTGCTTCTGTCATATGCAGCTTCATATCTCCTCGCTCTTGATTTCTGGTTTTGGGCTGTATGTGGGGGTTTCATATTGATTTTGAAAGAGCATGTTGTGTGTCCTGTGAGTTATTGTACAACACCTTTCATCACAGATGGGTTTGGAGTAAGACTTAATCAAAAGGGAAAGAAATGTTTCTAATTATAAGCGTCTACATATTAACAGCCTTAATTAAATTCACCCTAGTTACAGCTAACCCAGGGTTGGAGCAAACTGTTCTAGGATGCAAAAGGATCCCCTCTTGTCTGTTTTGTGTAGGCTAGCACTGCATTTTCATGAAACCCAAAGAAGTTTATGATAATTATTTGCAATTATCTATAATGTTAATAAGCTTTGTGTTCTGGGATGGGACAAACAGCGGCTGGTCGTGTTTAGTATGCTGCGACTGTCCTGCTTTCAGTCTCCCAAGAGATGATAATTATTTTCAGGCCCTTTTGATGGAGGAGAGGTCAGTGAGAGCATGCCTAATCATTCCATTGAAAAATCCAGCTGTGGGCACTTGAGTTGGGAATACATGAAGGGAAGTATTATTCACAACAAGAGCTCTCAGTTTGCATTTATACGGCAACATGTACAACTGCTGATATTTAATCATTTTGTTGACAACCAAATTTTATGTATTCTGGAGCAAACTTCAGTGGTCTGTGTGCTAGCCTGCATGTGCTGATCACTTAGGGCTGCAGGTTTTATTGAGCATCCTTGGCATCTAGTGAAACTGTCGTTATGTTAAGAAAAAATATATAATTCTTTTAACTTGGTTATGATTACTGCAAGGGAGGGGGGAAGGGACAGAAGGAGGGAGATGCCAACATAGCAGGTCTGCAACATGTGGTTGTGCTGGTTTAATGATACTTGGGTGATTTTTTTGACTCTCAGTACAGTACAAAGTAATTACATTGGTGTTTGCTTGTCATGAGTTGTCTCATTTCCTTCCTGTGAATTGCTGTCCGAAAAGCTGTGTACAAAGAGTCATCTCAGGTAAAGGAAACAAGGGGAACAAAGGTATGAGTTGTGGGCTCCTATACTGTGTGATGAGCTCTGTCAAGTACATGGGAACTGTAAGGTTTTTATATATGCAACCATAAAAGCAGTAACAACACTTAAATTTTGAAGTTGCCATTCAAAAAAGTGTGTCAGGGAATTACAATAATAATAACACTGTGAAGAAAAATACAGTATTTTCTACATGCCACCACAGCCTCCCCTTAATGTACTTGGCTACAAACTGCTGGACATCAGTGGGATGAACTGAATAGGAAAAAAGAGGTTTGTTTTTGCTACTTCAAAAGCCAGAATCGTACTACCCTGTGTATTTTTGGTGAAGATCTGAGTAGTGAAAGGAGTATTTTTGGTGTCAGAACAGTAGGAATTTGTCCTTGCAAATGTGAATGGGTCATCTGCTAAATCACCCTGCAGTGGATGTGTCCACAGACAACTGCAGTCGAACTTGGGACTGTGAGGAGATGATGTGAGTTGCCATATAGAGCTTTCTGCTCTTCTCTGCTGGGCTGAGGTCCCAAAAAGCAAGTTGTCCTGTGGGCTCAGGCAGTGAGTTGATTCTGAAACCCTGCTAGCGTGTTAATAAATATGTTAATGAGCAAACATTTAGCTGGAGTCAATGTGAGTCTGTACTATTATGAACTCTTCACCTATGTGGAAATCTGTCTGATTATATTTCAAATTTCTCATGAAGCAAATGGTTAGATTTATAAAACAAGAACAGGACAGACTTTCCTGGCTTTTAACTGTAGCATTTTTCCTAATCTCAGCTTGTAGCCATAACTCTGGATTGACATGAGGAACAACATTTTCAACTTGTAAAATAATGACTATTGAGAAATGGAGGTATCACTTGCATTAGCTTGTAGGCATGAACCCAGTCAAACAAACCATTCTCAGCTACCTCAGGTGACATTGAAGTGAATGTGCTTACTCGGGGGATTTACTTGTCTGCCCCTCCTGCTATTTCCTAACGAATTTAAGGAAGGAGAGGTGATAACTGGCACCAAGTATACTGGTGGTATACCTATACCTGGTATAGGCACCAGCTATACAGGTGCCTAAGGCAGTGCAGGAGGCTGTCCTGGTATTATTTTGGCCATGTACTCATTGGAACATGCACCTCATGGAAAAATGTAGCAGAAGAAAAGGAAGAATCCTGGCAGATGGAGGTGAACAGATTGATATTTCAGAGGACGAGGAGGAATAGTGGATGAAGTCATGTGGCTGTAGGAAAGGGCAGGAGTTAAGATGAACAAATGTTCTGAGCAGGCTCCTGTCGTCAGCCAAAGTAGTAAACTTTATAAAAGGCAACATTTCTTCCGGCTGTGATCCTGGAAAATGACACTTTGCCTCAGTCTGTGCAAGAACAGTCACAGGTGTGTCTGTTTACAAGCTGATAATCTTGTAGGAAGAAGTTCTCAGACAGTGATGGTTTAATAATTCTGACAACCTACTCACGGGTTTGTACATGCTTAAAATTAAACAGTAGCAAAATAAACAAGGGGTGGATATCCTATCCCATACTAAACACAGTGTGCTGCTCAGAGTGAAGGGGACAAGCTGCCTCCAGGCTCCCAACACTCCTCTGGCTAGCTGTGGTGCTCACTGCAGGTACCAGCCCACTGAGAGGGCATTGTGAAGGCAGAGGATAACCTGTTAAAGAAAAAGAGACTGCAGGTTAATAGCCTCGTGATCTGTTCTCCCAGGTTATTTTGAAGCCAATATTGAGAAAATTGGCTGCTGAGTTTGGGAGGATGTTGGGGATTGCAAGAGAAAATGAAAAACAACCACAACCCAAACCAAAAAAAAAGCCCAAACAAAAAGCAGTTGTGGCTTTATGTGATGACCAGTAATCGATTTCTTTTTATTTGTACATCTGAGCAAGACTCTGGCACTGAAAGATTAAAAGGAATTGTCATTTCTGTTTGCTGGTGGATAGGGAAGTGGTGTTGAAATGAATGGTTTCTAATAGCAAACATGCTGGTGTTTGTACAGAAGTGAGAGGAGCAGTTACATCTCCTTTGGGTCTGTGTACTTCCTTTGTAGCTGGATTTTGCTCCTTATGTTGGTATCCTGAGGGGGAAGTGATGCCAAGGTTTGGGGTGAGATTGGGTTTTGTTTTTACTGTCTGACTAGTGTGTTCTCACAAGAACTTGCTTTAAGAACTGGTAAGTGGTTGCCTGTCCATGAGCACTTGGGGAGAGTTGGAAGGAACTTGGCCTGGAAATGGGAAATTGCCAAGCTTCCATGGCCACTGGGATGTTGCAGTAATGGTTCAGAAATGGAAATTACTGGAAGAAGAATTCAGCTGTGTTCAGTCATTTGTCTTATGTGGGTGCTGAAGTACCTGTGCTCTATTTATAACCTTAAATCATCTTTTGAAGGACACAGACTTATGTAGAAGCTATTCTTAACAGGGCCAAGTATCTATGAGACTGTGGACAGTGGGAGTGATTACTTCTCCTCCAAATTATTGAAGTGTATGACTCCTGTAGTCTTTAGTGCTTGCAACTTAGCAAATTAATTCTAGTTCGAATGCAAACTTGTGCTGAAGGCTGATTGCAAAACCTAGCTATAAAGTTTTTAAAAGAATATAAAACAAAAATTAAAAAAAAAAAACCCTAAACCAACCAAACAAAAAAAAGGCATTGAATCAAGGAACTTTTTCTGGTATGTTCCAGAGGAGTAAATGAGTGTAAGTACTGTTTCAGCAGGTGATTGAAGGCACAAAATGTCACATGGGGATTTTAGATGTACTACTAGAAGGTGGATTTGCTTTGGGTAAATTAGTGTTAGACAGAGGCTGTAAAGCCTGAGCCTCATCATTTGTCAGGCTGTTGGGACATCAGTCAGTGGATCGAGAGGAACCCAAACACTGAGTCAAGATATCCCTGAATTTTAAAATTCAAAGCAGAGTCCAGACCTCATTCTTGCCTCTGTAAGTGATTGGACAAAGAGCCTGTGTTGGAACAGCCTAAGAAACAGCTGAAATCCAACCGGATGAGTTGAATGTACATCTTTGGCATCTGAGATGCTCTTGTTGGAGCACAGCAATGACATGTGGTACCTTAATCACAGCTTGGGGTTGAACCTTGTCATCTGTTTCACCTACTCCACACCTGCACTACGACACGCAGAGTGCCAGTGTATTTACTACTTGACAAACCTTTGGCACTTCTTATTTGCTATCAAGGTGACGGGACTGTTGCGTTTCTGCTGCACCTTCGAACAGAAACTCAGAGCAGTTGAGCTCCTAAGCCCAGTCCTGTGCAATAGGTGAGTACAAACCTTAACCAAGATGATAGGGAGAACTTCCTTCTTTATTATTCAGGGTTTTTTGGAACCTAGGAAAGTCGGAGTAGGGCAGATTTATGGAGACTTGTGGGAAGATTGTTTTTGGAAGAGCCGGGAGCGAGCTCTGCTCAAAACGCTTTGTTAAGCAGAACTGAATCCAGAGAGAGCCTTTCATACATTTGCTGGTTTATTTTCTGAAGAGAGAGATTTGTATGGGAAAAAAAGTGGTGGGAATGGAATCTGGGACACTCTGCTACTAATTTCCTCCTTTTGCTTCTACTGGAAACAAATGAAGTATCGCAAGATAGGAAGCAGTGATTCCCTACCCAATGTGAGACTTGTGCTGTGCACACTTCCAACATGCCACCCTGGCTCTGTGACTGTGTGGATATCCTGTGTTTTTCCTGTCAAAAATCCAGCTTTTGTGTGTTCTGGCTGCTTTTAGCATGGCCCATCAATGTGTCCAGTAACATCCTCCACCTTTCTTTAGCATCGTTCTGGTCATACTTCCAACTAGTTTGAAGGTGCCACCATTAGTAATTGTGCCCCATGAGGCATTAGCAGGGGATGTCCCATGATGGCAAGGTGCCTTGTGACTGAATTGTGTTGCTCTTCCAAAAGCTCAAGTACTTTATAGGAGTTACTATCAGTTGCTATCTTTAAACAGAAAGTCCAACTCGTCCTGACTGTGCAGTTGCTGACACACTGTTGGCAGCAGAAATCAGAACAGGCTGACCTTGTCTTTTTTTCCAAAGGATTAGTAAGTGACACCTTCCTGAACAAAGCCTGACTTTTTTTGCTTAACCACTCTGTTTGATCTTATAAGAAAGTGACCTCATAGGATTCACTTTAGGCCTCAGGAATGCAGAAGAATCAAAATCAATCTTCTGAAACCTCTGTCAAGATGCTAAGGGAAAGATGAGGGGGGAAAAGGTCCATGTGTGTACACATACACACATCCTCTGTAACAGTCAGGTTGGATGCTTGGAAGTTAAATGAGGATTTTCAATTTAATGGCTTCTTCCTCCATAGGTGCCCACTCACAGAGCTAGGGGATATTGATTGGGTTTTTATGGTTTCCTAGAAGAATGCTGTGTCTTGAGAAATTTGATTAGGTGAATTTATCATGGAGGACTTACTGCGCTAAACCTTGTTTAATGTTTCCTGGCACAAACATCAGAAATGCAGAGGTGTGTGCTGTGTGTTGCTTGAAGACTTGCTAAGCTTTATTTCAGGTGCAATACCTTGTCCTGTTTTGCTATTCTTCTTTGTTTTTAATGAAACAATACAAACCTAATGCTCTGGAGTGCCAAATATCTTTGTGTTGTAAAGCTTTGATTTATTTTCCCATGCTTTGAACAAATGACAGCAATTAAACTAGTATTGCACAGTTCAGAATATTGTTTAAAACGTGGGTGAAACTTGGATTCTTTCACATTTTCAAGTGGTGTATTGCAATATGTTTGTAATTGCTGGGCTTGAAGAAAGCTTATGTCCATGTCCATCACATTCTCCCTCCTCATGTCGAAGCACTGTGTTTGTAATTCCATTAACAGGGAAACAGCTTGACTGGTGCAGAGTAACATGTGAGTCTGAAGCTTCATTTCCATAGGAATTTTAACCCTCAGTGTTTAGCTTTTGCCTTCGTTCTGCAGGGCAAGGCAAAAACAAAGTCTTAAATTGGCATTTTATCTTGATCTTGCAACCAAACTTTGATTCTTCATTGCGACAGTTCATCACCGTCATTTTGATGTGTGTACTTAAAGTATGGGCCTATTTCCCTCTATTTCCTGGGATTCAGAATTGACAGCTGTACATCAAATTTCATTCAACGTTCTCATGAATTTCCAATATACCTGTTAGCACCTGCCTTTCCCTAAAAAGCCCCTTTTAAACACTTGGTGGTTTGACTTTGTGTTTTTCCTTGTGTCGTAGGTCTTTAAATACTCTGCACCAGTTTTGCTGTCCAGCTCCATTGTACCATACCCAGCTAGCTGTCCCTGCCACACACTCAGAGTACAGGTAAGAGTAGACATGGTCCACCCACATCTGATTTTTTGAAGAGAGATCGAATGTTACCATTTGACATGAGACAAGGAATAGTAATTGAAGTCTTAAAAGACAAAAAAGAAGACTATTGGGGAAAAAAATCCAATATTTTTAACATCTGGTAGGTAGTTCTGAGTAGAACTATCCCTGGAGTGAATCCTTCTGTCAGGCACTCTTGAATTATGCAGTAAAATGAGTGTCATGTGCTTGAAGAGGCACATCCCCCTAGGCTCAGAAAGGAAGGGAGAAGCTAGTTCTAGGTTTAGTTCTCACATAACAAATATATTGGAATATTTATACAATTTATGTTGTTCTGAGCAACATTTATTTTTAAGCCCTGAATATTCCATGGCAGTGTGGAAGGAAACCATGTGTAGTGGCATTCCAGAGGCTAAAGGCCTGGACCTACACAAGCCTCAGCACAGCCCTTTGGTTTGGTTGAAATAAGGGGGTTTTAAACACATGCAGGTTCTTGATGCAAAGCAGAGTCTGCCCTGAATATATCAAAAATATATGTTTTGCAGCTCATAATGCTCCTTTTAGCATAGATGCCTTTACTATGTGTTCTCTTTGATCCAATGTGGAGAGCAGTAATTATACCTCATAGTACAATTCATTGTCAGTGCCAGAGTTTATTTTAAGATCTTACAGAAGCATCAAAGGGCAGCTAATCTAAGTAATTAGCAATGTGAAAACTGTTAAGAAATTGTGCATGCCATGAAAAATATTGTCTTTAATTTTCACTTTTGCTATTAGTGATTAACTTAGTGATAATTGCCAGCTCATGAATAATATTAATATCAAAATATCAGAAGCCTGGTGCTGCAAACTCAAGTGACTTTACAGTGGTAATAAGGAAAGACAAAAACAAACAATGAATCCTAAATCTGTAAATGCATAAGCATATTTCTGGTTTAAATATTTCATCCCTTAGTTGTCTCTAACCATGCATGCTTGGATTCATCCTGTTGTTTTACGTTGCAGCATCTGTTCATGTGTTTGGTTTTTTTCTCCCATCAGAGCTCCTGGTTTGTTTGGTGGTAGTGAATCCATAGTTGAGTTGTAAGACAGCTTAATATTCCTTTGGTGAGGAGCAAGGCCTGAACACTATTAGATTCCCCACTCGCTTTTTAGTGAGGATTTTAGTTTTCCTTTGTCCTTAGTTTATAGTACTTTGAGGATTTTCCTGTAGGGATGCTGATGTGAAAACCAACTGTTTCTTGAATGTCTCAATATCTTGCTCCATGTAGGTTATTATCAGTAATATTTCTTCTGGAATTAAAGCCTACAGCAGCATAACTTTGTGCTTAAAAAGCTTCTCTAGCTTGTTTTGTCTTTCTGTCTTTGTGCAGTGAACACAGAAATGCCCTGAGTATAGATGAATCTGTAAAGCACGTGCAGTTTTTTAGAGTGCCCAAATATATTCTGTAAGACCTTCAGCTGTATTTTTCAGGATTGGGGTGTGGGAAGGAACTCATTGTTTGCCTTGTTTGCTCTCCAGGAGAGCTCTTTAGGTTCAGGAGGGACCTTATTTATTGCTCTCTACAACTACCTGAAAGGAGGTTGTAGCCAAGTGAAGGTTGGTCTCTTCTCCCAGGTAACAAGTGACAGGATGAGAGGAAACAGCCTCAAGTTGCAACAGGACAGGTTTAGATTGGATATTATGAAAAATTTCTTCAGGGAAAGGGTTGTCAAGCATTGGAACAGGCTGCCCAGGGCAGCGGTGGATTTGCCACCCCGGGGGGTTTAAAAGGCACATAGATGTGATACTTGGGGGCATGGTTAGTGATGGCCTTGGCAGTGGGGAGGGGACAGTTGGACTTGATCTTAGAGGGCTTTTCCAACCTGAATGATTCTGTGATTCTCTGATTGCCTCCTTCTGTCACCACTTGTGAAACCTCCTCTGGAGCAGTTGGTTTTTCAAAAGGCATCAGGATACTGGAGCAAGCCCAACAAAGGGCCATCCAGGTGTCTGGGGCCAGAGCACCTGACAAGGGAAGAGAGGCTGAGAGAATGAGAGTGTTCAGCCTGGAGAAGAGAAGTCTCAGGGCTGATGTTTGTTTCAGCTCCTTAATAGGAGTTGTCCTTCTCCTGGACAGGACAAGGGGGAATGGCTTGAAACTGAAAGAGAGTAGGTTTAAATTAAATATTAGGAAGAAATTCTTCCCTGTGAGGGTGCTGAGGCACTGGCACAGGTTGCCCAGAGAAGCTGTGGCTGCTCCATCCCTCAAAGTGTTCCAGGCCAGGTTGGATGGGGCTAGGAGCAGCCTGGGCTTGGGGCAGGTGTCCCTGCCCATGGCAGGTGGTTAGGATGTGATGATCTTTAAGGTCCCTTCCAACCCAAACTGCTCTGGGATTTTATGAATAGGAGAATAAGGAAAAGGTGCAGCCAGCCTCTTCTAGGAGAGGATGGGGCAAGAGGCAACCAAAATGGATTGCAGTAGGGGCATACAAGACAGGGAGAGACAGGAATTTGACCATGAGCATGGTCAAACATAGGAATAGAGGCCAGGAGAGGAAGTGGTGCCTCTGTCTTCAGTGATGATTAGTTGAACTGGGCATAGCCATAAGCAACTTGCTGCAGTTAGCCCTGCTTTTAACAGGGACTGGACTGCAGATACCTCCAGAACAAATTATCCGTCATCCTGAAGCACTCTGTTCTTGGGAAGGAAAAAAGAGCTGCAAGATTATTCTGTAGAATTTAACTCTAAATTGCACAGTGATGTCAATGCTGTCCAGGTAGTATTCTGCTCACAGATGTGGTGGTGTGCTGCAGCCAGGCTGTTAGTCTTCCTCGTGGCAGGAATTTGTTTGGTGTATCTGTAATTTAAATTTCTGAAGCTGTTGTATCCCAGCTGACATCCCTATAACTGTAATCTCTGAGTCAAGTGCAAATCATGCACCTGTTTTTGTCCAGGACCTGAATATGGGGATCCTGATGCTGTGAATGAAAATGAGCTACTAGAGCACTAACAAGATTGGGCTTTGCATTTCCACATGCACTTAATAGTATTAAATTTAGCTTTTAGTCTTCCCATTTATCAATTTATAAATAGAAATCGTTAGAAGCAAAACTAACAGACGTGGATGCTTTGGTCTAGCTTCAGTTTTGAGGCTTTATTTAGAAAATACGCAGAGGGATTAATTTTGTAGCCCAGAATTAAAAATTAAATTTGCTTTGAAAGAAGCAATTAATGAATGCACTACAGTGAAATCTGGAGCATCTCTGATTTGCTGTTAGCTAATTGCTGGATGTTTTATTCACTCCAGCAGTTTTATTTCTAGTCAAGAAGATCTTTGGCATCTGTTTTTGAATTGTTAATAGGGAAATAATGCATTTTTAATAACTGCAGCTATTGCAGTAATCCCTTGCTTGCTCATTTTACAATGTTCAAAACAGACAGAAATAATACAAGTTATCTTGTATTCTCCTATTGCAAGAAAAGTCTTGGGAAGCCGGAGCATAGAGTGTACTTCCAGCTAGATATTTGTCTGAGTTCCAGTTAGCACATATGCCTCCTCTGCTTGCTCTCTTTGGTTTATTTTTATTTGGAAATTAAGAACTATACCAGTAATGTCTGTAGCTTGGCTTCTTGGACTCACTTTCCCTTCCTGCCTCCCAAAGTAGAGCCTTAAAAATAACATCCTCTAGTCTGAACCTACAAATTCCATCAGCTGCTCTGGATTTATTAGTGTTCATTTGAGTACAGGTTTTATATCTGGTGTGAAATGCAAAATAAAGGAAATAGTGGTACACCCTGGAGAGGCTTCAAAAGTAGAAATCCATGTAGTCCTGTTCTTGCATTGCTGAGCCTCTTGCTTGCTACAGCCTCATCTCAGTGGCCTTGCAGCTGGAATGTCAGCAAAGCAGAGATTTAATGGCACCCAGAGAGAGGGAATTTAATCACCTCTGCTTCTTGTTTGAGGAACAGTCTGTTCCTAGCCGTTTTCTATGGTTTCACACTGACAGAGAACAGGTTTAGATATTAGGAAGAAATTCTTCCCTGTGAGGGTGCTGAGGCACTGGCACAGGTTGCCCAGAGAAGCTGTGGCTGCCCTGCCCCTCAAAGAGTTCCAGGCCAGGTTGGATGGGGCTTGGAGCAACCTGGGCTCCAAGGTGTCCCTGCCCATGGCAGGGGGTGGGACTGGATGAACTTTAAGGTCCCTTCCCACCAAAACCATTCTGGGATTATAGACACATCTTTAAACAAACTTCAGTCAGAACTTCAGCCCATCTGTATAGGTGCCATGTACCTCATACTAAAAATGTGCATGCACCTCTGTGCACCTGACAGTTGGAATATGTCACCTGAACCTTCCAGTTACTCAGCTCTTCACACCCCTCCTGAGGGCTCATTTACAGTCTGAGGATACTTCACCAGCCCATTCTTTGAGATGGCTTCCTTGCTCTGGTGAAATTAGTGGTTGTTTTTTTTTTTTTTGTCTGGTTGCTGTGCTTTGGTTTTTAATGACCCACAGCCCTAATGCTGCTGTAGCTGTCAGGTGTTGGTGTGGGGAGTGTTACAGCAGG
>NW_008674156.1:47869-73863 GCF_000695815.1 Acanthisitta chloris
CAGCAAGATTTAATGTAGAAAAGTGCCCATGCTTGGGGATATGAAGTCTTATTCCTATCTGTATTCTGTGTATGGATATGGAATAGGCTGATATATACAACTCCAACTGTGGACAGATTTGCTTACCACTAATGTCTGAGCATCTTTTCATCTGATGTGTTTATTCATAACTATGATTTCCTTGCTCTGATTTGCATGAAGTGTTGGCTGTCATTCCTTTCTGCATCCACTTTACCTTCCATCCTTCTAATCTCAAATTAGATGCCCATATCATGTCCAAAGACCATTTTTTAAATTGTGAAGCTAGAGATTTTTCTTTTCTTTTTTTTTTTTCCCCAGTGATACCTGTGAAAACAAAAAGATAATGCAAAGGATGTTATAGTACCAAAGAAATCCCATCATTTTCTTGCAGTCTCTGCCTGCTTAATGTTTAATCAGCACCTCTGGGAGGTAAAACCATCATTCTGAAAATACTGTACTTGTGTGAAATTTTAATGTGGAATCTTTGTTTCACCAGGTAATGTTGGCTTACATGCAACAAACCACTGTATGGACGATGATAGGATTGATTGTGCTATTGCTTTTTGTCTGAGCCCTTGGTAGGCATTGGAGCTGTTTTGCTGCCCTAACTGGCTGACACAGAGGCTTACCCTACAATGATGCTGAGCTGACAGATGCTTCTATCTTGTATTAGAGTGGTTGCTTATCAAGAGCACAGTGGGAATTCTTGCACACTAGGCACAGCCAGGGAAAACTGGGAACTTTTTGCTAAGATTCTTTAATGTGAAAAATATCTCATTACAGAAAAATGTGATTCTGTGCAATACTCAGATTATTTTTCCACTGGTGAGCACTGTGCTCCTTCCCAGGCTTAGACACAGAGCAAATGCTTCACATGTCCTTCATACAAGCATCTACAGAGACATCCCACACCACAGAACAGACTCCCTGGTCCTCTGGTACCTTCCCAGTCAGTGACTAGTTGCAGGTGAAGCCATAGCTGCAGGAGCTGCACCTCAGAATCCTTTGTAATATTGATATGACTGTTTATTGACATTTCTTCCAAAAAAATGTTGACTAGGAATCTCATTTCTAACTGAATAGCTGTTGCCTAGCTATATACCTGAGCACATTTACGCACTTGGGCCTCTCTTCAGAATATGCAGAGATTTAAAAGCTTGACAGTTCAGCACAGGAGTGAAAGCAGCATCACTTGGACCTTTAGCACATTGCACAGAGTCAGTGCTGACTAAATCCTATCCTAAGTCAGTATGAGGTTCAGCTGATTATATAAGGCATCTGTGCTCACACCCCATGGCAAAGGAAAGCTGGCATAATTATAGTAATACTTGTAATTTTCCACTTGATGCCTACGTGATGTAGCAATGTACAAATGGTGACTTGTGTTCCTGCACCACAAAGCTGTTTGAACACAATCGGGAGTTGGCAGAAGAGCATGATATTTACTATTTGTTTTTGGGTTTTCTTGTTTTTCTTCCTTCATTGTGTTCCTTTCCATCCTCCTCCTTTAGCTTGTTCTTTAGTTTAAAGGAAATGACCCCTCGTGGTTGTGTTACTGACGCAGAAGTGGCCTCGCTCGAGCCTCCTGCCCAGCTGGCATCCCTCCTTCCACCTGCCATAAAGCACATTGTAGCATTACAGATGTAGGTATTCCAAACTGCTCCTGCTTTGTGCACCATTCATGAGGCTGGCAACTCCCATGGAGACAGAGCTCTCCCTTCTATGTTAAAGGAGGGTGGGGGGAGGAGTGAAGTGCAGCCCTGTTAGTCATCAATATTTCTGCATGTAAATCACCTGCAGAAGGGGAGTGCATCTGCTCTGCATTTTCAGTGCAATGTGGGCAGTGAAAATACCCGGGGAAAGTTTTGAACATGTTAAAAATAAAGGAGCCGTGGCCACAGTGGGCTGGGTGTGACTATTTCATGTAAGTTTTCTTATGGGAAAAACAGAACTTGCGCTTTCAAACCAGCTCTTGCCTCAGAGTTTAACTCTTCAGTGTTGGCCCAGGCTCATTGGGTTGTCCTTCCCTGTGTTGGAAGTCCTGTCTCTGAGGTGGAAATGGGTTAATTGGGTGGTATTTACAAACAAGTGACAGTGTTTGTGGATTTAAAAACAAAACCAAAAAATTCTCAAGATTAATTTTCCTAATGCTGTTCCCTATGATTCTGTTCCTCTGTCTCTTTTCTTTCTTGCCCCCCTCTTCCTTGGCAGGGAAGATAATGTTCTGCACCAGTTCTGCTGTCCACCTTCGGGGTCTAGTAGTCCATCCTCAAGATAACAGCGAAGCTCGGGGTCGTTAAGTGTGCAGTCAGTGCTACACCTGTATAGTCCATCTCTCCTCTCCTCCCTTACTGGTGTGTATGGACTGACACTTGCATGGATGCCGTAGGATCTGAGTCATGTCAATTTTTGTCATGCAGAGTGGCACAGCTGTGCAGTTTTGCCGTTGATGTTTGGTAATCTCCTCTCCATGCCTTTCTACAGCTCTCTTCCTCCTGTCCAGTGTTGAAAACACATGCAAACTGTAAACAAATACCTACAATTCACAGTTTATTTTGAACTAAAATAAACAGTACCATAAGTCCTGGAGTGTACTGTGAGTTTTGTTCCTGTCTGTACATTGCTGTGTGGTATGAAGGGCACAAACTATGGGGATTTCTTTCTCCTCAGGTGCTGAGGATGTGGGGTGGGAGGGCAGCTGTTCCTGAGAGTCTGTGTTGGGCTGTTCTTACTGACACCAGTCCTAGAAGTTTGTTTCAAGGTTGGGCAAACACCAACATGTGACATTTTATCAGTGTTACTATATAGAGATAGCCCTTCTTTCTTTGTTTTGTGGTTGTTCTGAAGAACCGGCACATTGCTGTTGTTCCAGCAGGTACCCTCACTGTGGCTGACTGCAGCACTGAGCTTTGTCTTCTCATTTCACTTGCCTGTCCCTCTGCTAGTCTTGTATCAAACATTAGAAAAAGCACAAGATGATTGCTGATGTACTTCTGTTACCTGATCAGTGAAAACACTTTTGTCGAAGCTGCACACAGGATTGTCACTGAAGGAATGAACTTGTAATTGAACACCCCCATGGCTGTGACTGGTATGAGAGTGTGTCCATCCATGGGTGTCCAACTTCTCACTGCCCATAAGCCACTTGGTTGATGACATCTTTCCAGACATGTCTTGTGGCCCTATAATAACTGGAGAATTTCAGCTGGTTGGATCTTCCAAACTTAGACAGCGCAAGCAGATATACCAGGGAGCAGAATTTCTATGCAGTGGCATTTATTACCCTGAAGACTGCAAGACAGGTTGGGAGGGGGGAAGAAAAAAAGCTCTTAAGTCTGTTGTTGCTATCGTGAGTTAAAATATTGCTCCACTCTATCTGGAGCTCGTGTAAAGGCACAGGCGTCTTGGGTTAGGGTGAAAAGCAGGTATTTATTTGTAGTTGCATGTGGCTTTGAGGATTGGGATAAGAGGAGAATCACCAGGATCAAGGAGGGAAGAACTTTGAAAGCAGCTTGAGGCTCACTCTCATCCTGTATAATGTGGGTTTTTTCCCTGTAGGAATCCATATGAAAACAGAATACAGGTTATTTGCTTTTCTGTTAGATTTGATCTACTGTCTCTATCTTTTCTGTGAAATGTTTTCTTGTGCTTGCTTTGGGTATGACTGTGCAGTGTTCCAGGCCTGAGGAAGGATTTGCTTGCAGAAGGATAATCTGCCATCATGATTTTGCTATTTTCTCTACATCTTATATGCCACTGCAAACTGTTAAATGCTGTGCGGCTGCTGCTGCTCTTTCATATTGAATATTCCTTAGTTTCACATGTTTCTGAATCACTTTTCATTACAATATATATGAAGTATATATTGTGATCCCACATGGTGTAATCCCACTGTAAAATTTTAAAGTAATGTATACAAGAACTGTATAGTGGATACTGCAGTTTATTATATCCCTGGAAGTGTTCTGATGTTTACTGGGCAGGGTAAACACTGAAATGGTTCAACGTTGCTAACAATTTGTGTCTTTTACACTATAATTAATAGTTTCTCAGAGTTGCTTCCCAAAGATAGAAACAGTAGGAATTTTGATATTGTGACTTGCTTATCTCCCTCCCTGATGTAAACAGTGATTAACTCTCTCTCCTCAGTGTACTGAACTGGAGTATTGTAATTATTCCCTTCCATAGGGGAGGATTTGTCCAATCTTTCAATAAGGATCTTTTATCTGTTTGTGTAAAGGAAAACAAAGAAGCAAATTCTACTCTTTAACCAAGAAAATTAAACCCCCCCAGCTCTGGGTGTCAGCCCTTTGCCTTGAAGAGACAGCAGTTGATTATCCTGAATGTGGTTGCAGTTAATGATGTGTCTCAGGAGAAAATGAAGTCAAAGCCTGATCAGTGTTATTAGCTGTAACAGGACACTATCATGGGGTGGGTATTTTCTATCCAGTGGTTTTCCAATTAAGGGTAAGTAGTGTCCTCAGAGTTGCTGGCATTTGAAACAATTTCAGTTTGTATCATCAAACCGTGGCATTTACTCTTTGTGGAGCACAAAGAGAAGCTGACCTTCTCTGATGCAGTGGAAGTCAGAAATGCAGAAATAAACATTTTCCTGTTTAAATAAATTATGGCTGGCTAAATAAAACATGCTGTGAATCTCAGGGTTTATCAGCAGAGCCTGCTAGGGGCTCTCTTAGTTAAGTTAGCAGTAGATGACCTAAATGCTGCATTTGTTATAAAACAGAGAAAGGTACCAGCAGAAAAATTCCCTGTTTCTCCAGATTCCTAGATGAATTTGCACTGTTTTTGTGAAGAGTGAAGACTCTCTTAGTGTGCATTCTAGTATAGAAGATAGAGTAGAAATGCCAATTTTCATATTTTTATTCTCCCATTTTCTTCATTTAGGAACTCAGAGGGCTGAAGGAAATCTGCTGCTTTAGGGGAGTTCAGTTAGGGAATTTCTCCTTTGGCACCTTTAGGCACTTGCAGCATTTAGGATCTGGCTGTTTTGGTTTTCTTCTGCAATGTGGAGTTCTCCTTTGCAAGCACATTCAGCTCTTACATTCTTCTGGGTGGTTTTGCCTACAGTAAGTGGGTGAGCCTTCAGTTTTGCAGAGCAACTACTGCCTTGCTGTTATTTTCTGCACTTGTATTATTTTCTCTCTGTAACTGATTGTGGGAAGTCATTAAAACAGTTCAGAGCAGCCTGTGTGGACACTTTGGGCTGGGATCGATGGATTTTGATGTGCCACTAGATGGAGCAAAAAACCCCCACCCAGTTAAGTGATAAATGAAGAGCCTCATCTCCCAAAGTTGACTTTTAACTAGCTGAAGCAAAATATTGCGTAGGGTGAGGAGAAGAAATAGTCCCCTAAAAACGCAGGAGGGCAGAGATCTCAAACGTGATGCAATCAAGGGTTTAAGATGTTCCCTTAGCCAAGCCACCAGCTACGTTATGGAATATGGATCACCACCATTCCAAGCAACACAGGATTCATAATGAATTTGAATTGCATAATAATTTATGCCCAAGGAAGCTCTTTCCTTGAGCAGGTGCCAGAGGATGGCAATGTCATCTGCTGATCGGCACGAGGCAGCACTGAAACAGCGTTTGAGGGTTTGGCAAGAGGTGAGGACTTGGCTGCTCTGAGTCAGTGCCTGGGGAGGCTGAGTCCCCTCTGACAGCCTCTGACCCCCAGTACTGCCAGGGGGATGTTCACATCATGGAATATTGATCTGCCAAAGGGACCATTTCGAAGTGCAGCACGAAGTCCTTTGGCACCTCAAACTCTGAAATGGAGCTGGGAGTTCTCCGAAAATATAAACCCAAAAATATGTTCTATATACGAGCATCTGTGGAATTAGCTGCTCTCTTTAAGTTGCGGCCAGGATTGCGTGTGAGTGGTGGTAGAATTTTCGGGGATTATTGCAGGAGTTGACTGTTTCCTGGCGTGGTGGCTAGAGGGAGCTCCAATGCAGCCTGTCCCGGAGCATTCCCGGGAATCACCCCCTACCAGCATGGCCTGGCTTCGGCCACGAAGCTGCAGATGAAACCCAGGGAAGAAACCAACTTGATGTACTTTCACAGGCTACGAACAGTGGAAATGGGGAAATAATTGATCGTGTGGACTGACAGGACGGATATCTCTGCCAGTGTGCCCTACAGTCAATGCTGTTTATATACTTTTTAATTCTTACCATAAATGTTGTTTATATATTTTATAATTATCAACCTGACTGCAAAGTTTGCTTGCGCAGTTGGCTCTGCCTCCACCTTTCTCAAGCTGTAAAGCAGAGTACATTCCAGGGAAGGTGTGTGAGTCTAACAGTGCATGGAAAGCCACGTGGGGTGTTTTACATCCCACTGTCACATGTCTGATGGCTATCTGGAAAGGAGAATGAGAACAAGACAACCATAAACCAGTATCTCTCCTAGGCTCCAGCAGGTTTGGACAAGAAGCCAATCCATCAGTGATGTCTAGTAGGTTTTCAAATAAAGAAATCCATAATTGCTATTTTTAAAAAGGCATGAAACAATATTACTCTGTGAATTGCAATACTGGTAGATAGATGCTTCTGCTGCCAAAGCAGAAGAAATTCTAGTTTTACTATTCTACTTCTACTTAAGTAATTTATAATAATTAAGGGTATCACACCTGTATTTCCAAGGTGTTTGGCTTTCTGAACCTTTCTTCTCATTTTTCATTATATGGTTTAGTGGGCATGGGGCTATCCAGGTGGTCTTGGAAGTCTTTTCCAACCTTGATGATTCTGTGATTGAGGTGGGTTTCACATTTTCTTTTAGCTCCACAAACTGCACAGCAGCTGCTCAGGACTATGTGGGATGGGTCAGTGCGCAGAACTGTGCAGAGGGGCTGAATCATCGGCCACAGCCTGAGCCCAGTGTGACTCAGCTGAACACCAGTTGGGTGTTTATCTCCCTTTCCTCCTCTGCTGCTCTGGGAAGGACTTTTTGCCTTCCTGGCAAAGGGAGAGGTGCTCTGGTGCAGACAGTATTACCCCAGTGTGCTCGTAGGGTTCAGTTCCTCTCTGGGATTGGGGATCACTCATTCTGATGAGCTGACGAAAATGAACAAATAGAGACAGAACTTCACTGATTCAGTCCACAAGGAGAAATATCATTAATGAGTTCAGGGCGAGTTTTTCTGTCTGGGTCTGGAACTAGTCCAGCCTCCTGCTCTCGGCTACTGGCTGACCTTTTGTGACTCAGCCCTGCTGCCATCCAGCTCCCGCCCTGTAACCCAGAGACGTCCGGTTACTGACCCTCCAAGAGACCTTGGGGACCTTCTGGAGATAGGAGGGACTTGCTCAGAGCAAGTTATTTTTGGTTTTAGCAACAGAATGCTACAGGGTTAGGAGGAAATATGCAGCTAACATGGGATGAAGCACAGAATGACAGACTGGGTTGGCTTGGAAGAGACCTTAAAAATCATCCAGTTCCACCCTCTGCCATGGGCAGGGACACCTTCCCCTAGACCAGGTTGCTCAGGGCTCCATCCAGCATGTTTTGGTTTACACAGTAAGTGCATTGCTAACATTTGGGTACTGATTGAAGCTTCTATGAAATAGAGGTGCTAATACAGGTGGGAGTTTCAAAGACCCAGATGAGTGTGACCTCTCTCTTTGTGCCCAGCTAACATCTTTATCTGCCATTAACGTTTCACTTTGGTCAATTCTGTAAAATGTGGCTCTTGCCCTTTATAGCTGGGCATGAGATTTGGGAAAAATTGAAAATAATTATCTGTGTTTGGTAAACAAGCTGGGAAGCTGAAAGTTCAAATAACCAAAGGCCCTTTCTCTGATTTGTGTTTACTTTCCATATTCAAGTGAAAATTTGCACACAATATAATGAAAAATATGTCCCTTTCTAGTTTCTGATGTTTCAAGCAAGTGCTTTTGGTTCCACATCCATTCAAGTATTTCTCTTTCTATTTTTGATGTTATTTGTATGTGCTTTGACCTTTAGTGATCTTTGGCTGATGCGTTCATAGAACAAATGCAGAAAATCAACTCAATTTATGACCCGTTAATGCAAGCATTTTCTCCTAAAGAAATTATGTCACATTTCATTCACCTCTGAATTTTTTCCAAGCCAATCACTGGAGCATTACACACCTGAAAATGAGATAGCATTGAAATCTATCTTGCTCTCTCCAATTAAATTCAGCTTTATGAAGAATTCAATTAGTTGTAATTGCTATTTTGTGACGAGATTTTGCCGGGGGCTGGTGTAGTGAGATAATTAATCTCGATCAGGAAACATTACTTAAATAATTCTGTTTTGTCACCCTACAAGCAGTGTTACTAACCAGGTGACTTGTGTCCCGACACTGGAGAGCACGGGCAGCTCGCCCACCACTCCATCACTTGGATGGGGCAGATGTTTCTTACAAACAAGTCTGTTTGCTGTGGGTCACAGGGGGTGTGATTGAAGCCATTCTGCTTTGTTCTTTGTTAGTGGGTGAGCTCTCAGCTGTGCCCAGTGCTATCAGCTGCCTGCAGAAGCCACTGGAGTGCTGGTGATGCCTCCAGCAGTCAGCATGGAATTGAGGTGCCCTCCACATGTGTTTAGCCCTTCAGAAACCCACCAGGACATGTCTTCTGCTTTATAATCAGACTTTATTATTGAAGGCTTTTAAATGGTTTTTTTTCCCTTTTTGATTTTGGGGAGCTCAATAAAAATATATTTAATTTCCCATACTGGATTCCAGGGAAGACACTGACAGTAGTAATCCTTGGTTACTTCAGTGCTTCGAGGCAAGAAAATAGCCATTGCCAAGGCAAGGAAATTGCCACTATTTTTAAAAGTAAAACTGAAAACAACTGAGTAATGGGCATTGTCAACTCATGTGATGGTTTTCATGAAAGACTTAAGGGTGATCAAAGGGCCAGGAAGGGAAGCAAAGGTTTAGGTGTGTAAGTGGAGCAGCAGGAAGCCTGTCACTTTATTCTAGATGAGGCCAAATGAATGCTGAGCTCTGCTTTCAAGTTTCATTAAGCACTTGTCTCAGTCACAACGTTCAGTCCACCTGCAGAAAGCCACAGCTTAGCCAGGAGTAGGAAAATCTGGGAGGCAGTTTTAGTTAGTCTTCATGTAAAATGCTTTGTCTGTCAAAACCTGAAGTGGCAAAATGTGGAGCTCTGGAGGTTAAAACTGGAGATGAAGTGGTGCCTGCTGCAGCCACTTGTGTAGGTTTCTGCCAGGTGTTTGTCCATCTGACTCCCTGGTACCGAAAAGTGAATGGTCAAATGGCCTTTGAGTGGTATTATGGAATTGAAGCATGGGGAAGTCTCATTTAAAGCTCACTGCGACATTTTCTTTCTGTGTTCTTTGTGTTTTGAGGGCTTCTCCAAACAATTTCAGTACTTGGTATGTATATATACATACACACACAGATAGCAGTTTCCCAGGTGTGATTGTTCTCCAAACACATGCAGCTGCATCCAGAATCTTTGGCCCTCTCAGGTGCATCTGGGACTGCATATTCTGATTTCTGAGTGTCCACTGAAGCTGTACTAGTTCTTATGGGTACATAGGCACCCTGAACCATTCTGCTGTAAATACTGTTTGGAGCTTAGGATGAATATGGGAAGCACTTGTGAACTGTGAAGTTCTGTAACACGTGGTCATCTTATTGTGGTTTCAGCTGGCTTATTTTGTTCCGAAAAGTCAGGGGAATGCAAATTGTTACTGCACTAAATTGGTAAAAGTAAACTGCCAGTTAGCTCAAAAATCCTGTTTCCTTTCTGTTGAGGAGGTTCTGTGTAGTTCCCTATCCTGCTCCCAACACGCACACCACTAACCCCACTTTTTGTTGTTTTGCTGCAGACCTGCTGACATAGCTCCAGTTGGGTTTGTTTTCAGATTCTGTGGTAGCTTGCTAATTGCATGTTATTTAAGTTAGGTTTGTAAGCCTTTGCTTCCAGAAAACAATGGTGCTTTTAAAATATCTAACCCTGCTTTCAGTTGGTAGGTTTGAGCCTACGGAAGGAGCAGGATCACTGAAGCATTGACTGTGCATGTGTAGTGATGAAAAGGTTGTTTTCTGTGTTTAAAGAAAGCATTCTAACCTCTGGCAGGCTGATACAGTGCACTGCAACATGGAATCTGCTTATGAGAATATCTCTGGCAGTTTTCTTTTTCAGAAATGATGGATTTAATATAATAGATGCAGCTTTACTGAATAATAAGGAAACAGCACACGGAATCCTGTGAATCCACTTAACAGTGTGTGCAATTCTGTACATTTCCTGGGAAACAAAAGGGTGATGCACATTGATCCATAGTCTCTTGTAATCTGCTGCTTCTGTGAAATGCTGGGTGATCCAAGGAAAATACCACTGACATGCAGGGAAATAGCCATTGATTGCAAGTGGATGTATTCAAATAGGTTGAAAGTCATATGAATTCTGAAATTGTAACAGTGATGGTTCTGGAGAGCTCCAGGAACGAATGGCTTTGTCATGGTGCTTGATAAATGAGCTGCTGGCAGCACAGGCTGTGGCTCCCACTGCCTGTGGATCTGTGCAAGGGAATAAGGCTCCTCTTTAAGCCTGTTTTCCCAACCGTGTGTAAGCACTGGCAGGATGCAGACTGCAGGGAGGTGCCTGCAGCATATGGCAATGCATGGGAATACTTCAGCTGCAGACGTGTCTCAGAGCACTCACTCTGAACTGGGGATGCAAGGGCTGCTGATGTGAAGGTGAGAAACAAACCTTTAGCCTATGATCCCATGGGGAAGGTGAAGTCTGTCCCTGAGCTACTCGGAAGGTGCAGCCATGTACTGCTCTGTGCCAGAGGTCTGTCAGGCTTTGAGCTGACCTAATGTTCTTCAATATGCACAAGGCAGATTTACCCTACAGAAACAGTTTCAGTTTTAAGCAAGAAAGTCTTAAGTCTCTTCTTGTAAGATACAATGTGACGGGGCCCATTTGGTGTGTGTTCTTTTGGTATTCAGCTTGATGAGGTTTTTTTACTGCGCTGCATCACTTGCACAGAGCTGCTGCCAGCTGTTTCAGGACAGTGGTAACACTGGAGCGTGCAAAAGGACACATGATATTGAAACATATTTGGAATTACACATCCATTTTAGGTTTACTCAATAGCCTTTATTTGCTGTTATTTTTCAGTGGAGGGATCTCAAATGCCATGCAAGAATACTTGTAGAATTGAGATCTTTGGTGTCCCTGGGTGGGTACTGGTCCGGGGACCTGTGCACAGTGTTCCTCTGTCTGTAATGAGGCTGTTTCCTGTGAAGTGATCCAACAGTGCTTACACTGTGCTGAGCAGTCACGCAGAACATACAGTAACACAGTTAGGCTAACTGCTAAGTGCTTAATTCACAGTAATCAAGAAACCTTACACGTAATGTCAAAGTGTTATCAGATTTATGGCTCTCATAAACATCACTGTGTTTGTAGATGATATGCAAACAACAAAGGGAAAGGTAACTGCTGCTGCCTGGGGGACACAGATGACAGCTTCTAGTGGAGAGTAGGTTTGTCCAACCATGTTGTTGGACAAGGCGTTTTCAAACACTTCAGTTCTCAGATTACATTTGCAGGCTGGACCTTGTCCTCCCAGGGGATTAAACATAGATCTGGAAGCTTTAATGTCTTCAAATTGAGTTACACACCATTGGCTGCTGCTAGCACAACATGCTTTCTCTTCCTTCTTTGGAAAACCTCAATTCCCATGTCGTGTGTACGCGTTGGTTTTGTTTTCATGGTTCTAAATTTGAGCTGCAAGTCGGACTGAAGCTTGTTAATAAACATCTGATCTTTGTGTAACTTTGGGAATAAGTGTAATTTAAACGATGGGCTTTACTTCTTTCTAACAAAGCCAAAATCACATCAGTGCAATACTTCAATATGAAATCAGTTCCCCTGGCAAGATAGCACCTTGAAAATCAATGCTGATTAGATGTTCAGCAGATAATAAATTCTAAACCACTTGTTGTCTTGGGGGTGGGTCCTTGATATTTTTTCTCAGAGTTCCAGGCTGCAGCTCCTTTAGAAAACCTGGCAGAAGGCTGAGATACCTGAATCTGAGGCAAACATGATGGGTGTGAATAAGACATAGCAGTGAAATCCTGAACGTCAGGGCCATTAGCCTTTAGGTGTTACTGCTGGACTTAATCTAGGTGGTGGCAGGTTTTTCAAATTAATTTTTCAAGTAATGTTTTCACTCTGCAGTGTGTTACTACAGAACAGAAATTAGAGCATTTCTTGAAAGGGAAACTTTTCCAAGTCCCCCTGTTGTTACTCCTTCAGGCTGCCCTGGGAATGCAGGCCTCAACTTTGGAAGCACACACTGGGTTTTATTTAATATAAGTCTGTTGTCTCTGCACAGAAATTCAATTTTAATTTTGCACAAATTCAAGTGGAGTCTTCTCAAATGAATTAAGCCAACTGAGCCTTGCTAGTCTGGCTCTTTCCTCTTGGCTTCTGTGTTCATGTTGGGCTGCCTTGCTTTCCTAGGCATTGCTTTTCTTACAGATTTAAAATCTCTTCGAGATACTGTAATTATGTTTTGATTTGGAGAGCATGTTGTAAAAATGAATGTTTGGGCACATTTCTCTGTTAGTGACCTGGGAAAACAAGCTGTGCTCTGAGGACAGGTGATACAGGCTTTCCAGCTTTGAGCTGTTTTCCATTCCCAATGCTGGGATTACTCCAGACCCAACAAGGGGTCTAGAACATTCCCAGCATTGGGAATGCAAATCATTCAAGCCCCAAGCAAGGAAAACTTTTTACTTCTAAGAGCAGCATTAAACACGTGTTTAAGTACTTTCTTGTCTAAATGGTTCATTAAAATATTTGGGAGAAAATTAGAAGCAGGAATTTCCGTGTTATTCTTTAAGGTTCCCGGTCCTGCCATCTGAGTGCTGCCTTTCCATAGGTGAGCAGTGCCAGTACTGTCAGCAGAGCTATTAAATTGTCTATCCAGAAGAAAGGCTTAATTTGAGCTGTACTTTCAGGGTTTGTTCCAATGACTAATATCAATTGAGTGATGTTTCACTCTGGCCTACTTTACCCACGCAATTCTGCAGAAACCTCTGGAGTTGGGCTGTTCTACTTTTAGCTCTACAGTAAGACAGGTTTTCTGAATTGAATCTGCTTGTGCATGCAGCTGCCAGAGGCATTCCAGCTTTCCTGGGAGCTGCTTGCTGCCTTTGCATCATCCCTGGTTTACGATTGCAGTGCATGTCCCGTAGAACAGAACGATGACACGGCAGCGAGTTGATGGAAACAGTGGTTCAGAATAGTCGCATGCATCAGAGCAAGCATCCATCCAGGCCAGCACCTTGTCTGACTGTGCTCCATGGCACTGCCAAGGCCATGGGAGCAGGAGTAAGACAGGCTTGCTGTCACACTGCTGCCTTCAGTGGTTGGCAATGCCTCGATTCACTCATACTGCACTAATTAATGCAGGACATGGCTTCATGTCTGATAAATGATGCTCCAGCCAGAAAAGACATTACAGCAGGGCTTCTAGCCATGTATCCATCAGATTCCTCCTGATTTCTGGGAGGAGACCAATCTCATTAGTTTCTGGTTCATGATATTCAAATTGGAATTCCCCACAGCTTGTTTCTTCAGGGCCATTTCTTTGGGAGATCAGACAAAGGACTGTGTGACAGAAGTGAAGGCTGAACTGCCAGTTACTGGGTCCCTTGATCTCAGGGCATTTCTGGGGTCTTTTGGGAATGTGTCCTCCTTGATGGTTTGGCAGATCTCTGCCAAGGGATATGAAGGGATGAATTTCTTCAATGGCCAATATAATGACTAGAATATCACTTCCAGTTTTGTTTCTGAGGGAGGGGGTTGTCCTGGCTGAGTATGACCCTTCCATCAGCTTCTTTTTGCCTGTTGGGTTTAGATGCTTTGGGCTTACCTGCCAAATGGAGCACTGAAACTGGGATCCAAAGTGTGTGTCAGACTGTCCTCAAGCAAGGGTAAATATTTCCATTTAGTGGAGTTGCACTTCAGAATATAAAGAAATAATTTGATCCTCCTTTGTATCTGAACATGTGGAGTATCTCAGCATCAGCCTGCTGTGAACAGGTTTCCCTTTCTTCCGTGTGCTGCCAGTTCGTAGAAGGAAACTGTGCCAAGCAGCAATTATTCACTGAGCAATGCCCAGCACAGTGTCCTAAATATTTAATGTATTATTCTGCATTCCTTCCCTCAGTCTGAGAAAGATGCAATCCCATGCTGCTGCTAGCACCAAAGGTCTGACAGAGCTCAGAATTGCCTTTCCTCTCACACACGCACTTGGAGTTGCTGTTTGCAGACAGCATATCTTTGTACTCTGATGCTCCAAGTGAATTTCACTTCTTAGCCAAAAGATGATATATTTAAGCAGTCTTTATTTGGGATCAAGCTGGGGGTTTGCTTCAACTGCAATTATTTCATCTGTCACCACTGTGCGTTTTCATGCCAGAAGAATATCTTGGCTTTTCTCAAATTGGATATTTTTCTGGCTGCCTGCACGATGTCTGCTTGTGCTGTGTAGTTATTTGTAGCCTCTGTCAGCAGTAAGATGGGTAGTGCTGGGGTCTCATCTATCCTCTGGTTAACGGATAATGAAGCAGTTGCAGCCATCTGCACTGATGGAAATGGACTGCTCCTAGCCCAACTTAGCATTATTCAGTCAAATTGAGCCTGGAGGGCTGGAAGTGGCCCAGGGGACCTTGAGAAGGGGAGGCAGCTGTACTGAGCCATCACAGTGTGGGGATTCTCACAGGATTATCCACTCAGCCTCCGTACAATTTCACCCTCCATCAAAAGAGTTACCAAATGCTCCACGGAAGGCTTGTAGCATGGACACAGTGCTGGACTACAGAATGGCTTTTCCTGTTTCTCCATCTCTGATAGAACATAGTTCTGTGTAGTTCTGTTACACTGGTGCTTGCTGCAGTCACACTGACATCTTCAAATATCTTAATGATTCACACTGTCACTGCTCCACACAGAGAGACAGAGTAGTTTAAGATCTCTGTAACACTCTCCCAGATCAATAACACTCCTCGTCTGTTATGGCAGCTCAACAAAGCACCATTTGACGTTGTCAGTTCTCCACAGTACTGATTCCCTACTTTCTCTATGGCCACACAATATAAGGAACTCCATCTCACACCGTTTCCAAAATAATCTTCAATTCTACTGATTTTTGTATTTGTGAAAAGCAGTTTGTTCAATCACAAAAAAACCCAAAATCAAACAGAACTTTGTATTGTTGCTCAAGGTACCAGGAAGCTAATTGTGTGTTCCACTTAAATCTCCTAATGCAGTTTGGAATAAGTTCTTTTAGATACTGCATTGCTGGGAATCCTGTACACTCATGTTTGCTCACCATGCAGTGCCCATAACAGGTGCTAGAACGTGTGGCCTTGTTTTGTGCTCCAGGATGAAACTCTTGACTAGAATTGCACCTCTTCTCTTTGTCTGTGGATACCTAAAACCTGCTGATTAAGACAGCAACTCTCTGAATTTTAGACCAATAATTTCTTGGTAATAATTTTATTTTCTCCTGCATACTGCACTGCAGAAGTGTATGGTTATGATTCCTGTGCGAGCTGATGGGCAGAGATGGAAGCTCTAGGCAAGCCTTGTCATCCAGGAGTTGTGTATCCATACTTTGGACAATCCTTTTAGCCTTGAAAACAGTTGTTATTACCAACAATTACACACATTCTTCAAGTTTCACGCTGACCACGTTAGCAATAAATAATCCTACTGGGTGTAGCCCTGTGTGCCCAGTTTAGTTACAGTTCATGCCATGATTCCTCTGCCTTTCCTCTAAAATGTCAGGAATTTTCATGACGAAGAGATGTCATTCAACTGACTCATCAGTGAATTTGGACAGATTTTCTCAACTCCCACCTAGAAGGACCTTTCAAACTCCGTGGAAACAAACTGGAGATACAAAACAGCCCATGGAGTGGTTTAGATCCTTCCCTGATAAAACAAGACAGTTGTGCAGTTTGTGTTCTCTGCAGTCATGCTCTGTCTTAGCTCAGTGTTCACTCAATGCCTTGGGCATAGTTCTGCACTTAATTGTAGTTTGGGGCTTCTTAATATCAATGGCAATTGTACATATATAGAGAAGTTGATTATATTTTAATAGTATCTTTTTAATAGCTTTATCATTAGATAGTGTATGTGCTGCTTTCTGAGTGACAAATGTCCTGAGTTAGTGCCTGTAGGAATAAACACATGGGATTGTCAGACCTTACTGCTCATTTTCTTTGGAGCAGAACAGCATTTGATTTTCCTGTCCAGTTAATTTGTTAAAAAGCTAAACAAAACAAACAAATCTTGTTTTGAAGTAACCTAAAAGAGATATATTTTTATTTTTTCCTGAAACAGACGTTCCTGAAGTGACTCTGTGTACAATGGGATGTTTTGTTTGCTGTAGCTTAATGACATTGTGTTCAGGATCTATGTTATTTTTATGTTTTAAATTAACTTTCCATCTTTGAGCAATTTGGAAAGAAACCAAACGATTTAAATGGGATTTTAGCTTTAAAGAAGAAGGGGAGTGCTTATGTGATTATACTAAAATTGTTCTGTGAATTCAGTAAGAATTAACTGACTTTCTGTACCCCAAATCCAGATCTTTCAGTAGATTTTAAACTTAATTTCTCTGGTCTCTACTGCCTTTTTTCCCTTGGCCACTCAACTTTGGTTTTAATGTTGTCAGGCTACTCCTGAGGTTTTCCACAATGGCAAGTGGAGTCTGTGGGTGGGTGGCCAGGTAAAAAGGCTGAGGTAGAACATTTCTGGGTGTGTAGCCCTCCTCAGTGTAGGACTTAGTTTCCATCTTGCTCCCCAGCAGTGATCCATGTGGGGCTCTCATCCAGGGAATTTCTTCAGTTCATCTCCTGCAACTTTTCCTGCCTTTAACACTGTTTCCATCTCTAATCTTCATGTAAAAAAACAGTAATAAGCCTCTGTAGGGCTGCTTTGATTCTGTATGTGATTGAAGAAATTAATTGTGCAAGGATGGAAAGTTTCTAACATTCACTCTAAGAGGCTTGATTGACTACCTGTGTCCAGGGCAGAGTGACTCCAGGGCTCCCTGGTGACACAGCCAAAGCTGCAGTGGGGCCTCTCCATCCCTCAGCCCACCCGTGGGTGCCCACCATGTGCACAGCTGCTTTGCAGCAGATGAACTTTTGGAGCTCTTCCACCCCCCTGGTGTCTGTGGGACTCGTCGAGCGCGTTGGCAGCTATCAGGGCTCTGTGCTGCCAGCTACCAAATTGATTAGATCTGTGGCTTCCTGTGTTTTGGGCTCTTGAGCTGCAGTTACCAAGTACATAAACAGTTACGAATCACACACTGAACTGCTTGCAGCAGCAGCAGGGAAGTTTCTAGAAAACTGTCTTGGTCGGAACAACCTTTCAGCCATGTTTCAGCTTGGGCAGCCCCAAGCTGCACCAGGGGAAGTTGAGATTGGATATTAGGAAAAATATATTCACTTCAAGGGTTGTCAAGCACTGGCACAGGCTGCCCAGGGCAGTGGTGGAGTCACCACCCCTAGAGGTGTTCAAAAAGCATGTGGATGAGGTGCTGAAGGACATGGTTTATTGCTGGACCTGGCAGTGTTAGGCCTTGGTTGGACTTGATGATCTTGGAGGTTCTTTTCCAACCTTAATAATTCTGTGATTTATGATTCTAGGATGGATATTTTCACTGAGAACTGTGCTTTTCCTTATGTATTTAAACAGATCCATGCCTCTTCTGACTGAAGGTTTTGGGCACTGGGGAGCCTACGTTGGGTGTCTGTGTTTAGAGAGAAAACTAGGGGGTTTAATGAAGCTGTAATCCTGCTCCTTGGGTCGTGTGAGGAGTCCCTGAGGTCAGGACGTGCTCAGTGTCTGTCAGCACCACAATCAAGGTTGTGCTGGGGTGGAGGCTAATCACTGCTCATTAGCATCTCTTCTTTATGCACATCATCACTGCACACAGACAGTGTCTGAGAAATACTTATTTATAGTATGAAGGGCCAAAACTGTTAAGATGTTTTTTAAGTCTGTGCTAAAAGCAAGGCACAAAGCCACGCTGAGGGAGCAGGTTGGCACTTCCACAGCACTCTGTGTTAAGCAGGAAACTTAATTGTAACTAAATTAAGTTCCCCCTTTGCAGTTGTTAAACTAACAACCAGCCACAAAGCTGACATATGTGAGCCACCCCCTCAAAATTCATCGCTATTCACAAACCTTCAGCTGTGGAAGCAAACAAATTACTGGGTGGAATAAGCTTCCAAAAGCTATTTTAAAGCTTTAGTGCTTTAGTTAAAAGCTCTTTGGACAATGTGGTTTGCTTCCATTCTTGTACAGCTAATTCTTGCTGCGTTTGTGGCCTCCTCCCTTCACACCACCCTGTTTATTTTTGTAAACATACCAGTAATTTGGGGATTAAAAGTGAAGATTTGCCATTGATTAACAAATGCCCACTGTAAATATAATTAATGCAATTCTAATGTGCATTTTATGAACCTCCACAGACCATACACGTTTATGACTATGTGAGCAAAGGTTGATCTGTGGCCATTTGTGTAAGGGATATAAATGGCTAAGTGCAAGGAAACATTTAAAAATTATTTCTAACACGATGATGGGGTCTTCCTGATGAGGCTTTGGCTAATATTTTATTACAGCCTGTGGAAAAACTGGCTGCTCCCTTTTCCCTGTACAGAAAATGGCTTTTGGGCTTCTTGTTTGGGTAATTTTTTTTTACACCCATGTTTAATGGCATGCTAAGCATTCTGAAATGTCAATAAGAAGGAAGAAAATGTAAAGTCATTAAGCACTTGATGTTTAAGCACATAGGATTTTTAAATAGTTTGTATTTTTAATTTAGTTTATACTTTAATGCTTTATAATATTATTCTTTTGCTATCATCTCAGGGCCTCACTGGAAACAGGAAGCAGCGTCTCAACTGATCCTCTCAGGTACTGTAGTAATAATAGATGTTAGTTTTAGGTTTGAAGTAATAGAAATGTGTTCTGTCTCAGCTGTACATCACATAGCTCTATCTTGCAGTGCACAGCCAGCAAAGGCATTGGCCACATAGCTGGATTTTTTAAAGAGTGGATAATTTGCTCTCTTCCAGGATTTCCAACTGGTGATTCAGTTCTAGCTTCAAACACTGTGTTTGTTCTCAGAGGAGCATGAAGAGGAGGGAGGGAGGGAAGGTGTGTTTGTGCACACACACATGGGCAAACCATCTATCTCTCAGATTTTATAACCTTTGTGCTGAACATATTTGACCTGTCCTGGCAGTTCTGAACTGCTTTGGGTGAAAAGTGCTGACTGTGTGGAGGTGTCATTCCTGTTCTGCGTTGCTCAGCGTTTTGATAATGGCACATGTGTGAACCTCAGAGAGCACTGTCAGAGGACTCACTGCAGTAACCAGGATTTTACTTTGATCACTCAATTTAGAAAGAAATGCTTAGGTCTGTTAACACTGCATATCAAATGGGTACCTTGCATCTTTTATTCTCAGCCTTGCACATTGAAGAGTGCATCAAAGGCACAGACTTCCTTTGATTAAGTTGGGGCAGAGTCCCTTCCTCTCAAACTGACAGTTGTTTTGGTACAAGTTTTCCTCTGGAGATGTTATGGGTTGAGGATATGACTTTTTCCCACATTATGTCATTTTAACCTTGCATGAACAAAACAGTGGGAGCTGTTCTCTTTAACTTTATTCAAATTAAAGGCTCTCTATAATTAATCTTCCATTATTTTCCAGTGTAAACTCTTCTGAAAGTAAAGCATTTGCCTTATTACCATTTCCCTAGCACCCACCTCCTATGTTGTGATATTCTCTTTGTCTCCAGCTCGGCACGGCAACATTGGACAACGTGCAGTCATGACTGTACTTTTGTTCCCATCTCCCAGTGTGACTGGAACACTGTGTCTTTGTCTGGTAGGACAATGCAGGAGACAATCCCAACTTCCCTTGCCCTGCTTTTGTGCAAACTTATTTTAGCAAGAGCATCACGTAGCTGGTGTGTCATTTACTAGAACCAGATATTCCTGACACCTTTATTCCAGCCTGGATAAACCTTTGTGGAAGTAGATTTTATTACAATGTGATATGCCAGTGAGGAAGATGGGGAAGAATGAGATAAATGTTCAAAGTGGCTGAATTTGTTTGGTGGGAAAAGAGAATATTCTTTGAATAGATAGGTTTTGGTTGCCTTGAATTGATGTTTTCTCTAAACTGTGGTGATTGGATCATTTTCAGTTGCACTGGAATCATAAAAACGTGAATATTTCCTTGGTTTAAATTATCTTCACTTAAATGAGACCATGGGATTTAACATCCACACCTATGGGCACTGCCTGTGCTGCCAGGCCCCCTGAGCCACAAGGTGTGATACCCATGGTGTGTTGGGGTCAGTGCAGTGGCTCTCACTGGCATGAGGGCAGTGGGCACTGCAGGCTTCCAGGGAACCCTGGATTACACTTCCTTGTACTTCAAACAGCAGTTTCATAATTGCTTCTGTTCTGCCTTAGATAGAAATATCTTTTTTAAAGATATTTGGAAATGGATGCACTTACATGCATTAAGACCTTCTGAATTCTGAAATTCAGGATGAAATAATATGGGAGTTACCAGATCAGGATTTAAAAGTAGGTTTCAAACTCTTTAACTACAAATTAAACAATTTTATGATGTTTATAAACTTCAGAGCAAAGCAATCACAAAGGAGACAGTAAAGAAAATTTTCAGGTTTTGTCAGCTAAACCTGTGAATTTTTCTTAGGGTTAAATTGAGGAAAGAGTATGTGACATTTAGTTGACTTCAGCAGGTCAAATAAGCCTGTTTGGAGCTGTAATTATACAGAATTAAGGCTATTATTTTTAAGTAAAGTGAAAGATAATAGGAGACTCATTGTAGGTGAATGTGTTCTCACAAACCTGTTGAGCAAATTGGCCTTTGAAGGACCCATAAAATGGAACATGCCAATTAACATGGACCTACCCAGTGTCCTGTCAAGCTACTCTATGTTCTAGTCAGGCTACTCTTCTTGTGTTTTACTCACCAAGTTCCCATCCCCATCAGCAAGGTAAGTTTGCCTTCAAAGAACCATTCTTCTAGTTCCCAGAGCTGGAAGGAGTGAGGGTTAATGTGAAAAATTTGCTTATGTCCGTTATAAAGAGGAAAATATGTGAAAATTGGCATATCATATATATATATATGTGGATATTTTGGTAGGCACAGTTTCTTTCATAGCTTGCACAGTATTTATTCTGGATATTTTGGGTTGATCTCTGTCAGCTTGCAGCTGGTATCTGAAAATATCTTGTTTCCTAATATCTGAATCTTAGTGTGAGCCTTCTGGGGTGTAGAATTACCAGACCTGTTTCAAATGATCTAGAAATTTACATGCCTAAGCTTTGCAGGTATTTGTGGCAGATTTGTTGCCTTCTGTAACAAATTGATCCAACCAGTGGTTTTGTGAGTTCAGTGAACAGATGTGCAGAAAACATAGTCAGCATTAAGAGAACAGTGAATTTCTTACTTTGGCAGCTCAGAGGCTTAATAACCAAAATAACCAAAAGAATAGTATCAAATGATGATTAGTATTTATCTGGGGGGGAGTACATAAATCTGAGAGCTGCATAACTTTGAGTTAGTGGAGTGTTTCTAGGCAGCAAAGCTTCCCATCAAATAAATAGGGAGGAGAGAGAGCTTGATTTGATGTCCCTGACTCCCTGGGCATCTCTGCAGAGCATGTCACCAACACCCCTGGGTGTCTCTGAGTGCTGCAGAGCCCGAGGGCTCCATCTGAACACAGCTCTTCTATCCTCTCTGATGGGGCAGGGATGCTTGCCAGAGTGGTACCCAGAAATGCTTGAGAGGGACAGGAAGGGAGGTTTGGTTTGCCAGAGACTTAAACATCAAAGTTTGCCTTATTCTTTGTATGAGCAACCCAAGAATTTTCCTACCAACTTTGATGTGGAAATTACTTAGTGCATCACCAGTGTCCAGACAGGGACCCAATGTACAGCAGCTTTGTGTGCTATTGCATCCTCTGAGCAGTGTAGCATTTAAACCTTCCAGGAAGTAGTTCAGCATCTTATTTGCTTGCCCAAAGCCTTGTTTTTAACAGCCGAGCTGTATTGCTTGTATGATTCCCACTATTTCATGTGATGTGCACCAGGTATCATGGAATTGAGTATGGCAACCACACTGTCTTGGCCTCATGAAATTCCTGAGCTCCACAGTGCAAGAATGGCTACCATGAAGTTTTTGTGTGTGGCCATTGGAGTATTTCATCCTGGAGTCATGAAAGACTTGTGGAAAACAATCTTCTTACTGCAAAGTTACAAGTTCTGTGCTCCACATAAGCAGGTGGATATGCTAGTTTTTATGGACAAGTGAAATATTTTTCAGGAATTTTTCAGGAGTATTTTTCACTGTAGGGCTAAGTAAGTAAATAACAGTAGTTTGATATATGTATTTTGTGAAGGGTTAAAGATTATGTGGGTAGACAAGTCAATTTTCCTGATCTCCCCAGCTTTGAAATCAGTACACCAGTAACTCCAGCAGGCACTGGCATCATCTGGGGTTATTTTATACAACACTCTCTCTCCTCAGTGGATTGTTTTACTTCAGCTTTGGGGATTGGTAAGAAAACCACCCTAAAAAAAAGGAGGTGGTGCACTGTATGATTTTTACTTTCCCTTTTTTTAGTGACTGTTTTTGAAAGCCTTGTCAGAGGCTTCAGCACACTCCTCCAGAGCTGAACTCTCAGTGACCGTAGAAAGTCTCAGCAAACCACTCAGCTCCAGTGCTGAAGCCGCAGCACATCCAAAAATCCCTACTCGTATTAGGCCTGGGAATTCTAAGTCAAAGGTTTCAGTAAATGCCTTTCTGAAAGAACTAGTTTTATATCCCGTGTGAGCGTGAGATGAAGCTTAATTTCCTTTGTTGTTTTCCTCTGGAAGACAAGTGAAAATGAAGAACGTGTGGAGAGCATGGGGCTTTTCATTTGCAAAAGTCCTAATTAGCATTTTCTCTGCATGCAGTGTGGGATAATCGGTGCTGGATGCTGTCAGGAAATCCATGGGTATATGGCTTCTCTGCTCTGAAAGCCCTGTATTTAGAAATAAATAATAAAGGTGATAAATAGTTGGGGCTTATTCTGGAAAAGATATGTTGGTGAGAAGGAAATTGCTTTGCAGCGTGAACAGACAAAGGATAAGTTTTCTGAAAAGTCTCATTTCAGGATCAGGTCTTTGGTGGGCACCTCTTGAGCTCAGTTCTCTCAGGGTGGCTTTCCCCTTCTCCCTTGATCCTGGAGTAGTTCTTGGTCATGTGACATAAGAAACTGCTACTTCTTATTTTTTTCCTTTTTTTATTCTTTATTTTAAAGGAATATCAAGAAATTCAGACAGAAGAATGTTCTAACAGGGAAAATTCTATTTTTATTTTTTATGCCATTTGTTCTTGAAAACAAAGAGGAAAGGATTTCACGTTACCCTCTTGGCACCACCACAAATGGCCAAACCCAAGGCAGGAGGCAGTGCCAAGCTGGGGCTCACCAGAAGGCTCTGGGTCTCAAGGGTCTTTCTTCAGTTCCTCTTTACATAAAGCTGCCCTGGAGGACAGGGGATGAAAAGATGGAATGGAGGATTTTGTTATGAAAATCTGAATATCCTTACCATGATGGCATCACTGACTTGAAAATTGCTAAACTAATGAAGCCTGAGGGAATATGAGTTCAGGGAGAAAAATAGGCTTGAACCTGGGCAGTATTTAATATTGTTGGGCAATGATACTGCTTCTCACAAATAACCAGTTGTGTTTGCTTAGGAATCACCAGCTCTGGTGCTGGTCTGAGAGAAACCCCAGTGGGAAAATGCAGGCAGCACAGGGAATTGCAAAGAATCTTTGCAATAAAAGATTTTTTTAAAGGCCCAAATCAAGATTTTCCTGCAAGTTGATTTTCTCATGCTCTGTTCCCACCACTTGCCCTGTCCCGTCGAATGTGTTTTTAGGGAAATACTCACACGAAGTGTAACAGGAACATTGTTCAATGTTGTCAAGGCATAACTTCCTGATTTCTTAACTTCACTGAAGAAACTGCTCATTCTCAAATATTTTTACAGTTTCATTTCAATTAAACTTACACAAACCAGTTTTCTAAGAAGTTGCAATGCATTCGTGTAACTCAACAGTGACAATGAGCAAAGCCAGAAACCCTAAATATAGCTTATATAGATCCCTAAATATAGCTTATTATCCAGGCACTTGGGGAACTAGATATGTCTACATGGAAATAAGCCTCAGGTTAAGGTTTAGGGGTTTGGTTTTTCTTTTCATATTTTTTAAACAGTGTTAAAATTCTTGTGGGATTTTTTAGGAGAAGAGTATTGTGGGGGATTTTTATGAGGTTTATTTTGTTGTTGTTGTTGTGGGGTTGTTGATTGGTTGATTGGTGTTTTTGTTTTAAACACTTGTCCAAGTGCCAGAATCTTTGGGTTTTTAGTATTTCTTCAAGATTCTGCTTTTGGTTTTGTTGCCGTATCTGTTGAACTCATAAGTTCTTCTATACCTGTGTAAAACTATTGCAAGTTATAGCCTAAATGTTTACTATTAGTGATTTTTAAAAACAAAACGTAGCGGCAAATAGCCAAATAGATGATCTGTAAGGTCCATTCCAATCTCTAAAATTCTGTGCTTCTATGAATTGTAGTTTCTGGAAAAGTAAGCTTACTGCAAAGTGGACACAAGCATTGGTCAGACTCCACTAGGACACTTGTTATTTAACAGCAACAAAAAAACCCAAAAATTAAAAAACTTGCTATTGAAGTCTCCTGTTGTGCCAGTAATGTTTGCTGCAACTGATCAGTTCTGTGCTATTAACTCAAGAGTATCCTATCCTGTCAGATTAGAGGGACAGAGGGACAGCACTGATCTCTTCTGTCTGACCAGTGACAGGACCTGAGGGGATGGCATGGAGCTGTGCTGTTAAGAGTATCCTGTGAAACCAGATTAGAGGGACAGAGGGACAGCACTGATCTCTTCTGTCTGACCAGTGACAGGACCTGAGGGGATGGCATGGAGCTGTGACAAGGGAGGTTTAGGCTGGATATTAGGACAAGGTTCTCCCCCAGAGGGTGTTTGGGCACTGAACAGCTCCCCAGGGCAGTGGTCACAGCAACAAGCCTGAAAGAGTATCCTGTGAAACCAGATTAGAGGGACAGAGGGACAGCACTGATCTCTTCTGTCTGACCAGTGACAGGACCTGAGGGGATGGCATGGAGCTGTGACAAGGGAGGTTTAGGCTGGATATTAGGACAAGGTTCTCCCCCAGAGGGTGTTTGGGCACTGAACAGCTCCCCAGGGCAGTGGTCACAGCAACAAGCCTGATAGAGCTCAAGGAGTGTTTGGACACTGCTCTCAGGAATGGAGTGTGATTATTGGGGTGTCCTGTGCAGGGCTGGAGTTGGACTGATGATCCTTGGGGTGGGTCCCATCCACCTCAGGATATTCCTAGAATCACAGACTGGGTTGGGCTGGAAGGGACCTTGAAGCTCACCCAGTCCCACCCTCTGCCAAGGGCAGGGACACCTCCCACCAGCCCAGGTTGCTCCAAACCCTGTCCAGCCTTGACAAAAAAAAATTGGAGGGATGGAGCAGCCACAGCTTCTCTGGGCAACCTGTGCCAGTGCCTCAGCACCTCACAGGGAAGAATTTCCTCCTAATCTTTAACCTAACCCTGCCCTCTGTGACTCTGTTCTGATTCTCACTTAACAGTACACGTGGAAAGAATGGGGGGGGCAGGGAGAAGGTGGTAGAATTGGGCCACCAAAAAAAAGATAGAAACTAAATATATGCTCCTGTCTTCTCAGAACAAAAGCAATCTGCTTTTCCCATGCCTAGCCAGGGGTTTACATAGCAAATGCTGCGAATTTTGACATT
>NW_008674157.1:0-624 GCF_000695815.1 Acanthisitta chloris
TGCTCTCTAATAACTTAATTGCGGTGCCCGAAACTGCGCATAATATTCAAGGTGAGGCTGGACCAGTGCAGAGAAGAGTAGGACAATCCCCTCCCTTGACCAGCTGCAATGCCCTGCCTGATTCACCCCAGGACACGGTTGGCCCTCCTGGCTGCCAGGGCACAGTGCGACTCACACCCATCGACAAGGACCCGCAGGTTCTTTCCATGTCCCTGCTCTCCAAACACTTGTTCCCCAGTCTGTATGTACATCAAGGTTGGCCCGTCCCAGGTGCAGAATCTGGCACTTGCCCTTCTTAAACTCAATATGATTGGTGATTGTCCAGCTCTCAAATTTATCAAGGTCTCTCAGCAAGGACTCTCTGCCTTTGTGGGAGTTCACAGCTCCTCCCAGTTTTGTATCATCTGTAAACTTGCTTAATATCCCTTCAAGTCTCGTGTCAAGTCAGTTATGAAAATGCTGAAGAGCACTAGGCCTAAGATGGAACAATTTAAGGTGGGGGCAATCCTGAATGTGAATACAGACTGGAGAATGAATGGATTTAGAGCAGTACTCGGCTGAGGAGCGGACGTGCAAGTTGAGGAAGGGGACATGCCGATGATTTTTTTAGAACTAATTGTAATA
>NW_008674158.1:0-2055 GCF_000695815.1 Acanthisitta chloris
GATGGGTGTTTGGGGCTTTGGGATGGTTCAGGACATCAAGGATGAGTGGTGGAAGGGGCTGGGATGGGTGTTTGGGACTTTGGGATGGTGTAGGATGTTGAGGATGAGTGGTGGAAGGGACTGGGATGGGTGTTTGGGGCTTTGGGATGGTGCAAGGTGTTTGGAATGGATTTTATGGAGGTCCTGGGATGCTGCAAGGTGTTGGGGATGGATTTTGTGGAGGTCCTGGGATGCTGCAAGGTATTGGGGATGGATATTATAGAGGTTCTGGATGCTGCAAGATGTTGGGGATGGTTTTTGTGGAGGTCCTGAGATGCTGCAAGGTGTTGGGGATGGATTTTATGGAGCCTTGAGATGCTGCAGGGGATCAGAGATGGATTTTATGGAGCCCTGAGGTGCTGCAGGGGATCAGGGATGGATTTTGTGGAGCCTTGGGATGGTGCAAGATGTTGGGATGGATTTTGTGGAGCCTTGGGATGCTGCAGGGTGTCAGGGATAGATGCTATAGAGCCTTAGTATGCCACAGGGCGTTGAGGATTTGGACAGATGCTGTGGAGTCTCAGGATCTCACAGGGTATCAGAACCACCTCAGGGCAGTATGTGCCCCCCTGAGGTGCCCCCCTACTCCCACTGCCAGCCCACTGTGCCCCCTGTGACCCTCTCCTGCCCTTCCCCACAGGACCTGGCAGAGGAGTACAACAGGCTCAAGGACCTGAAACGGGTGAGTGTGTAAGGGGCTGGTGGAGGTGACACAACTTTGGGGGGTGGGATATATACCCCCCGTGTCCCCCCATGCCCCCCAGCCCTGATGCCATCCCCCTGCTGCCCCACAGAGCCCTGACTACCAGACAAAGAAGTTAGAGACCAAAACCCTCCGCAACAAACTCTTCCACATCAAGAGGATGGTGAGCGACTACGACAAGGTCAGGGGGTAACCTGTGCCCCCTAAGCAGGAGAGACACGGGGAAAAGGGGGGAGATACCCCCAAACCCTCCTCCTCACACCTCCTCCAAAGACTTTGGGGCATTTTGTGCCTTATTTTGTATTAATTCCCCCCAAACCCTCTATTCAAAGCCCTCCCAGTGCCAAGGGGGTAGGGCTGGAGGCAGCTGCTGGTGTGACCCCCCATGTACCCTCAACCCTTGTGTACCCCCCAGTGCCTTCTGGGGTCCCTCCCACTGCTGTATATATATTTTGGGGTTTTTTTGGGGGGTCTGCACCCCCCTGGCTGCCTTCACAGTGGGGTCTCCACCCCCAGTGATCTTTTGTAAGGAACTGGTTGCAACTGTGTCATATTTCAATTCATTTTTTTGTAATAAATGAACTGTATCTATTGATTTGAAATCAGGGTTGGGGTGAAAGAGGCTGGGGGGGAGAGGAGAGTCTCAGAGGGTGGGGGGGACACCAAAACTCCCCACCTTGGCAGGAGGAACCCCAAACACTCCATACCTTGGAAAGGGAGACCCTAAATTCCTCCACTTTGGTAGGTGGAACTGTAAAATCCTCCACCTTGGCAGGAGGAACCCCAAACACTCCATACCTTGGAAAGGGGAACCTCAAATCTCTCCACCTTGGGAGGGAGAACCCTAAAATCCTCTACCTTGGCAGGAGGAACCCCAAACACTCCCAATCTTTGGAGGGAGAACCCCAAACCATTTCACCTTAGTAGGGGGAACCTTAAACCATTTCACCTTAGCAGAAGGAACCCCAAATCCTCCCCCAGCTTGAGAGAACCCCAAAACCCTCCACTTTGGTAGGAGGAACTGTAAAATCCTCCACCTTGGCAGGCGGAACCCTAAACACCCCATACCTTGGAAAGGGGGACCCTAAATCCTTCCAGCTTTGGAAAGAGAACCCTAAAATCCTCCACCTTGGCAGGAGGAACCCCAACCCCTCCCAGCACCTTGAGAAGAGGAACCCCAACCCCCTGACCTTACTCCCCAAATCCCAAATCCACCCCCTGTGTGTTGCCTCCTGCCCCATCCCACTGATCCAGCTCTTCCCCAGCAAGATTTATTCCTCAGGAACCTCCCCCATGGCCCCCCAAACCCCCAG
>NW_008674159.1:0-6547 GCF_000695815.1 Acanthisitta chloris
CCTCGTGGGGTGTATTCTCTCTCCTTGGCTGGGAAAGACCTGCTCCTAATGGCAGAGACTCTTGTTGGTTCTGACGAGATGTGGTAGATTTCTTCCTTAAGCTCCTTAAACTCATTTTTCAGTTTCTGATGGTCCTCTTCCATCAAGCTCCAGACTTGCTCCGCCAACCTTGTTTTGACTGCTGAGATATGGGTGCAAATCAGGGAACTGACAGTGTCCTCATAAATTCTTAGTTTGCTGATCAAGGCACCTACCTTGTCCTGGCCTTCCCTCCATTGCAGAATTGCCAGTTAACAGGAGTGTATCTCTGGTCCAAGACATGTGAATCTCAATCACATCTGTGACGTGCACTGGACACCATCTGGGTTCATAGGAAATATCTCATCTTCTGAGAAAATGATCTCTAGCACGGTCAATTCCCTCAGGCTTTGGATGCCTTGCTCCATTGTGCTCCAGTTTCTTTGGTGTACCTGGAGGTCTTCTTTACAAAGGTATCTGTCCTTTACACTTGTCAGCAGTCACCAACAGAGGCAGAGATTCTTTGGCTCTCTCCCTGGTCAATGACCACATCTTGGGACAGGGATCCCAGTTGCCTGGCCTCACTTCCTTCCAGCATGGTGTTGTTAGCTGCAACTTCACAGATGAGGAGCAGCCAGGACAGGATGGGCTTGTCTGTCTGGCGGGTGACTTCCCTGCGCAGCTCACGCAGCTCACCCAGGGCTAGAGAGTAAGTGGTGATGTCCTCTGTTTGGGGTCAAAGATCTTGCCACATTCTCATCAGTCACTGTGTGGGCTGATTTGCTCTTTGATTTCTTCTTCTGAATGGGGCAACTGCTACCAATTCAGGCTGTTATGGTTCGGTGATGCTTTAGGGGGGTCACTGATGGTGCCTGTGATTTCTTCCTCCTTCTGAAGATGATGTGCCACACCAAACGTTCTGACTTTAAGCATGGTATATGTGGTAGAGGCCATGCCATGCAGAAACAATAATAAGTTTATTGGGTCCTTGACATTCAGAGAGAGCTCCATATTTGCAAAAACTGTTGTGTCAGGCCTGAAAGGTTTGAAAACAATGTTCTTTACTCCTCCTCCCAGGGGCTAGGTGCCATTGATGAGGCTGCAGAAGTAGAAGCCTGGACTAGGACCAGCAAATGAATTTGAGTATACACCCCAAATGATGCTCATTACCTCAGAGGTTATTATGAAATAGACATTGTATACCAATAAAGCAGTTCTCATACCATACTTTGGTCTATACAAGAGTATTACAGCTGGCACGTAGTTCCCCCTTAGGTGTGGAAAAATATAGAGACTTAGGTACAAGACCCATGTAAGCATTTTTAGCATCATAGCGAATAGGTGGCTTCCACACTACAAAAATTGTAATTTTGACTTTTTCTCACTATAGTGCCCCAAGTTGGGCGCCAAAATTTGTGCTGATTTGAAAGCAAACTGGTAAAAGAGTCTGAGTCAGAAGTACACTTTAATATGAAAAATAAAACAACAGCATATAACAGTGCAAAAAAACCCAAAAAGTAACCACTGGCAGAGTCAGAATGTAATGTGAAACCCTGTCAGTCAGGGCATTGTTAGCAATCTGATTAAATGGTGGCTGCAGTCCTCCTGGAGTCATGGGTCTGTTGGAGCAGTGAGCCCACAGATCCGGTCCTCACCTGAAGGTCCAGTGGCAGCTCTTGTCTGGGAATCCAGCAGGCAAAGGGCATTTGTGCTGGTCCAAACCCCAGTGTATATCCCTGTGAGCATGCTTGGCTCCTCACCCCCATGAAGGAATGCTTGGCTCCCCCCCTGGGGTGAAACATCTCAGAATGGGACTATGAAACTCTATGCCTGCCTGGGTTCCAGACAGCCTACTAAACAGAGACAGCCCCCTGAGGGAGCCATCTGGGATGAGGGGATAATGATCACTACCCCACCTGCTTTAACAGCTTGTGGAGACAACAATAGAATACATACCACTGGCTACCCTCACACTGCAAACCAGGACACCATCTTAGTCAGCTGTCCATAAAGAACTTTTAATTTAGTCAAAGAAAGAACCCATGGAAAGCTGTAAGTCAATGTTTCTAAGACTAATTGTTATATTAAAAGATTTTAGGGCTTCTTGTGTTAAGTATCTAAGTACTTTATTCAGCAGTCACTTGAAACTCCACAAAATATCCCTATCCTTATATAACACACCATTTTCTTATCAAATTTAAGCTAGTATAAATTAATTAATGACTCAAAAATCTTCTAATACATCAAATAAGTCTGTTAATGAATGTATATATCAGAATCAGGTGACCAGTGCTTACAAGGTGGACCTCTTTTGGGCTGCTCATTTTGGAATCTCTTTGTGCAACATCTAACAAAATAAGGTGTAAGGCCAAAGTTACTAGTACTAGAAGGGTGAGATCTGCAGGAAAAGAAAGCTGTACAAATATTTTGATTAGAAAAATAGACAAAAGAGACCAAACCTTTGATCTCAGGAGATCTGAAGAAGAAGGATATTGTACGGTGTAATAAAGTTGAATTCTCTGTCACAAATCTTTACCTTTTACTGCTACAAGGACAAGGATAACATTACTCAAAAATATGTTGCAATACATTTAATACTGATAGCCATGGTGATAATGTTCTGCTACTTTTAAAGAAAATGAGCAGGGAAATAACTTAGGAAACTTAAATTTTGGAAATGACTTTTCACAAAGAAAGGAAGGGGAAAATCACCTTCAGATGTCAGATATACCACCCTGCTTGATAATTCAACTTATCTGAAAAGAATACAATTTTATTCCAGAAAGGCTGTGAGCATAAAACTGAAGACAACCCTAGATCCAAAGACATTCCCAGCTCTAGAACAGCTGATAAATGTGGGGTCTGATCAAGTAAACACTTTCTGAGCTTTCTACTTGGAAGGCAGACTATATGCCGAGACACAGACTAGTGTTTCTTTACACTCAGTCTTTTCCTGAGTAAATAATTGAATATTTTAAAGAAATGGCACATATGCATTTTTACCTGATAGAGTGGAACAAATACAAGCCAATATTTTTTAGCATGCTCGGAACATAGAAAAAGTATACCTGCAAGGATGTGAGCCTATATGGTCCTCAAAATTTTGTAAACTTATCCTGATGGACAGCCTGTAATTTTGACATCGAGATATTTTGGCAAAACAAATGAGCACACAATAAAACCAAACCAAATATATCAAGGAGAAAACCCAGCCAAAACTGTCGGAGGGTAGGACGCGCAGGGAAGCAAGCAGCCAACTCAGTGTGAGTGATAAAGCAAGCTTCCACTGTATTATTTACAGAATTGATTATTTTATACACACTTATTATAAACGCCCACTTATCATTGGTTAACTACTATTACTAGCCCACCTTACACACAGCATAATTGGTTATTAACATATCAGTCATAAAATGCCCCAATCATTGTTCTCCACCTCTAACCATCTTCAGCTCCTGCATCCCACAGACAGGAGCTGCTTATCTTGCTACCTCCTTTCTCACATTCCAGCTGCAGCTGTGTCCTTGACCAACATAGCTTGCAGCTTGCTCAGGCCCTGCTAGCAAGGCTGGATTGCTCACATGTCCATTAGCAATCAGACATTATCCCACACAAAACAAATTAAGAAATTAAAAAAAACCAAAAAAAAAACAAAAAACCAAAACCAAAAAACCCTGAAACAAAACCCAAAACCTAAAACAGTTAAAAAGTTGATTCAGTAAAAGCAAAAACATTCTGAAGACAAGAATATTTTGGATGGCAATTCTGACATTTTGATTTTTGGAAATAGCAATGGGAAGTCCAGAGTTCTCAAAACATTCTGGTTTTACATTCTGAAATGGGTATTCTAATTTTCATCACTGACATGCATTTTCTGATATGTATAGATATTTTCTGTTTGTTCTGGTAACTTAGTTGTTTTTCAGTCCCAAAGGAGTGTGGGAACATGCACTGGGAATATAAGATGGAAAGTCTTTATCTAGCCTCTGAATTTTCTGAATAGTTTGGAAATGAAGAACAGAATTCCAGCCTCACAGCCACAGCATTGCAGAGGGACTGATCCAGACCTCCATGCTGAATGTGCAAAGTCAATAACATAAAAACACATCTATATATGTGGCATGCATGAGAGCTGTCCACAAAACAGCAGGAGCCAGTAAAGATATTCAAGTCAATGGCTGCTGGTGTGCATTGACAGCTGATTTCTATAGGAGGTTGAGCTTGAAAATGTCATGTTTTATGAGTGTGCCTTCTTCACTCTGAGGATTCTAGTGATAGACAGGGCCTGAACAAATCTGTGTTATTCAAGAAAACAATAGGGAGAGCATTTTCAGTTCTGACAATTTGGTCTAAGGTTTAGTATGACACCTAACTTTTCAGTAGCTCTTCAAGTATAAGAAGAATAGAAGAATAAAATCAATTTCAATCAGAATCAATTCGGTCTGTTTTGTTTCCTGCATTAGTTTCACTCGTGCAATACTTTTCCCCTCATAAAAATTGTTGTCTCTAGAGACGAAAGGAGTCCTCTGTTGCAGTTATCAGGAAAAACTTTATTTCTTATGGGGCAGCAGGTTTATGGTGACTTTAACATAACAAATAGAGAGGAACTTTCAATATTGACTTTGGCTTTACACCATCTTCAAACCTATACAGGAATTCACGTGATTAATTGTAGGTGTCTGCAATGTAGATATCACCTTAGGGGGCTCTGTATAGTTAGTTAAATTTCTAGGTTGCAATTCATCTTATACCAAAGTAGGCATCTAAAAGGGATCAGATGAATTACGACCTGGAAGTGTCTATTGTTCTTCACCAAGTATAATGGAAAATGAGTGAGCAGCAAAGATACAGATTTTTACACCGTTGATGTCTACATTTAGCTGCAAGTATTCACGTCTCTTTTCTGGTCTGTGCAGAAGCAGACTGAATAGCTGCAACTCTGTCCACCAGACTGCTATGACTATTGCTGAACAGGAATTTGACCTGAATAAAGCTAATAACAAAGTCATAGCAAATATGGTTTTCAATCTAGCTACTTTTTCATTTTATTGGTATGCACACTGCTCTAAGAAGCATGTACAAGTAAGAGAGCCTCTGTATTTATCTAAAAAACATCAACTCCTTAAATCTGAAAAAAATTACTATGAGATGCAAGAGATTAATTCCAAATACATCTGAAAGCCACTAACAATCCTATCTGGCCTCTCACAAACCTGAAGATCATAATTTTTGTTGCATGTAACTTCTCTATTGCTTGAACAGTCATGGATGCTTTAGAAACACAAAACTGAATTCATGTAAATATTCTCAGGTGATGTGTCTGAAGAGCTGTTTTCGCAGAGCATGGGGTGTTACAATGTTTTACTAGATGTGAATTAAATAACTGGCCTTCTGCATTGTAAAGTCAAAACTAGTTTTAGTAATTACATGTCTGTGAACATGCTAAGGACACCAAAACACACATATACCTGCATTATTGGCACTGGATTAATTTGGTTTATTCATCTGGAATAACATGCCGGGATCTTCTCAGTCCTAAGAAGGAGATGTGACTGAAAAAACAATCCTTTTAAGGGCCTTATTCTTCCTGAATATTTCAATTCTAGAAGACAACTGGGATATATGAAGTAGTTGCTGATAAGATCTGGTGATACAGGGCTAATATGAAAATAATAATTAAAATGCATGAAAGAGGGAGTTCTCACTCAGTTGATCTGCTTTACACTTTATGTTTCATCCATTAAATAGAAGCTCTTATATGCCTGGTTTCTTAGATGTTCAGAGAAAAGGGAGACTTGAATCATGAGCAAACACAGACTATGAGACTGATTTAACCTTATGAACCTTTCCTTGGTGATATGGGAAAGAACTGGTGTGAGGAGTGGCTGGCTGCTCTCAGCAAGGCTCCAGCATGTCTGGGCTAGTCAGGGAATGTGTTAGGACTTGTGGTTGCCTGAAGGCCTTGGGAGGAGTAGGCGTGGAGATGGGAACCTTGAACAGAAAGCGCCTGCGTGCTGGCTCACCAGTCACGAGTTAGGAAGTTGCTGGGATGTTGCTGGGGAAGAAGACATGTAACAGGTTGTTGTGCCTTAAGTTAACCCATTAGTGTACACCTAATGTATAGAATAAGCCAATTGGCAGAGAACCTGCTAAGCCAAGAAAACTATAAGTATTTGTGGAAAACAACAATAAACGAACATCTTGCTTGCATCAAGCTGCATCACGTCTCTCCATCGTGACAAATTAGTGACCCCCGATGTGATGCGGATTGCATCGATGGTGTGATAGGTTGATAACCGCCAAGCTGAGTGGCAGGTCACGAGTCCCACAGAACTTTGAATGAACTGCTGAAAGGAAGCAGGAGCCGGCACCAAATCCCTCCAGAGGAGAGAGGTGAGCTGTGGGAAACATGGGGAACAGAGAGTCTTCCCCCGAGAGAGATATGTATGAGCTTATGACAGCTCTGCTGTAACTTAAAGTTGTGCTTAACTGGGTACAGGTGAAAATACCCGCCGTAACAGCTTCTAGT
>NW_008674159.1:6773-7381 GCF_000695815.1 Acanthisitta chloris
CCCCCCCGGATGCCAACAAAAAAAAAAAAAGAAGCAGTTTAGTAATCATAACTTTTCTGGTGGACAGTTGGGTGTGTTTTTGTGATGCATTTTTGTGATTTGTTCATTACTTTTGTGCTTTGAGTGTGTAATAATTGGGAAATACAAAAACAGAGGGTATTGAATCTAATATAAAGGAATCAGGAACAACTCAGCCTATGGCACTGCAGCCTCGAACTTCACTGAGACTCCGGCTCTGCTCGTGGGGAGTGCCCCCCCGCGGGTAGATGGGCTGTTCCAGGGAGAGGGAGGATTTGGGAGCTGCACTCAGACTTGTATCCTTGAAAAGGGATTAGGGAAGTATTTCAGTATGTGTATCTCTGTGTGTATCAAGTTGATATATGTTGTCTTTGCATCTTTTTGTGTGTCTGTGTCTGTGTGTTTGTTCTGTGTGTACAATAAGAACAAATTCCTTAAGAAGAAGGGAGACATTTTGGTAATCAATGCCGGTCTAAGTATGATTTGCAGGGTAAACTGATACAGGTAAACTGATCGTGAAGCCCAGGGCAGCGATGCACACAGACACAAACAGCGCAGCAAACTTTCCACACCCTCCAGACAGAGCAGCA
>NW_008674160.1:0-969 GCF_000695815.1 Acanthisitta chloris
AATCCGCATCCCCACCCACTCCCCCCCACTGCTCCGCCGGGCGCTAAAAGAAACCACATCTGCTTTAGCGCCCACTACTGAAGCGGAAGCCGTCGCCGACCTAAAATTAGCCCGAGCCTCTTCCCCACCCCGCAGCGTGCGGTTCGCGCAGGTTGCGCCGGGCACTGCCACCGCGCCCAGGCTGCCTCCGCCCTCGATAAAACCTTCCCGGGGCACAGACAGGGAAAACCCGATTCCTAGAAAGTATTCGAAAAAACTAAAAATGGGCCTGCGTCCGCAGGGAATTCTCGGCTCGGAGGCGGAATCTGTGGATGTTTCTTGCTCAAGTTTTGTTTCAGGGAATAGCCAGAGCACTCATTCCGTGACCTCCGCGCTGAATGTAACTGCTAACAAAAATAAACACACGTAAAGGTGCAGGATCGGTGTTGGATCTTTTTAACACGCTGCTTCAGGCAGCTGCACACCTGTGAATATCACACCGGTGTAATGTGTCCCTCGGCGGAGCCACTGGCAGCTTTCATGGTGACTTTGCAGCACTCACGGCCGCGCTGAGTCGCTCCACACGGGAATGGAGAAATTCCGCAGAAACCAAAGGCGCGGTACATCAGCGCTGCGGTCGTCTCAGGCGGCCTCTCGCTGCCCCTCCTGCCTCAACCCGCGCAGCTACGGCTTTTCCCTGCCAAAATCACGATGTCTGCTCCGGAGCTCGATGGCTCCGATTTCACCGGGGAATCACTGACCGCTTGGGCCATTTTACTTTTTCTTAGCAATCCTCCGAGAACAACTGAGGGAGAGATTCAGAGACCAGGCTAAGGGGAAAAAATGCCTTAACGACTACAGCGGTGTTTTGTTTTTTGTTAATGAGTAAGACAGGGACGATTCCAGTTGCCAGCAGGCCTTCGCCAATGATGTGCGCACAAGGAAGTCAGCCTTTGCCTGCGTGGCTGCGTTCCCAGTCGGCCCTGGGAG
>NW_008674160.1:985-1656 GCF_000695815.1 Acanthisitta chloris
GGAATATTTTAATTTTATCCTCTTTGTCTGATAATTAAAAACAACCACTGCATCAGCTCTTTCCCGGACAAATACTAGCCTAAGAAGTGCTCCACTCGGGTGTGAAGGTCTCCGACGTGCCTTCCCCGCCGCGCGGGCAGCCCGGGTTTGCAGCGGGCGGCATCAGCACGGCTTTCCTCGCGGCGAGGCCCGCCGGGCCCGAGCCTGGCCCAGCCTCCGCCGCAAGCACCGCAGAGGGAAGAGGCTTTTCCCTGCCCGGAGACTAAACATGCCTGTGCCACTGACACGGGTATTATTTTGAAAAGCGAGGGGGTTTTATGTGTCAGATGACTGCGTTTCCTTAATCACGCAGCCTGCAGCCCCACATCCCCTCTGGACACTAGGGGTATTGGTGTATTTATGCAAATCTCTGCAGCAAAATGTTTACTTCACCGCTTTGCTGCAGCTTTCCCTCGTTTACAGGCTTTAACCAACTAATTAATTAATTAATTTACACTATTAAAATAAACCCGAGAACAATAGCTCCGCTTGCTCGTGCCTCCCTCTAGAGCTGGCGCTTTGCAGGAGTGGTGGCGGGGAGGGGGGGAGAGGAAGGGAAACGAAATGAACCAAACCCGCCCTGCAAATCCCGTCCCCGTGGCCAGCGGTTCCCATGCCGGAGAAGGGTCCAG
>NW_008674160.1:1669-2040 GCF_000695815.1 Acanthisitta chloris
CCGTGCGCAGGTGCGGCACCTCCTCGGGACCCTGGCTGTGATTTTCCGAGCGTGGCCTCTGCCCCGACTCCGTCGGGAGCACGCTCGTTTCTGGGGCAGATAGTAGAAACATGTCGTGTTTGTCGCAGTGGCTGGCGCATCCATTCCACTTCCTTCACGGAGTTATCACTCAGGGGGGCGTCAGGCTGTGGGGAAAAAATGACGCAGAGATCTTGGTAGGGATTTATACCTCATCCCTCGGCCTTCTGCCCGCTGCTCCTAAAAAGGACTGCTTTCGGCCGTTCCGCGCTCTGCGGAATTCTGCCTCGGATCAGTAGCAAGGAGAGGGAGGAGAGAGTGGAAGAGAAATTAAACCGTTTTACCGATCAGTG
>NW_008674161.1:0-4743 GCF_000695815.1 Acanthisitta chloris
GTATTTATAAAATTGATTCTTTTATACACACCTATTATAAGCGCCCACTTATTATTGGTTAACTACAAATACTAGCCCACCTTACATGCAACATAATTGGTTATTAACACGTCAATCATAAAATACCCCAATCATTGTTCTCCACCTCTAACCATCTTCAGCTCCTGCATCCCACAGCCAGGAGCTGCTTATCTTGCTATCTCCTTTCTCACATTCCAGCTGCAGCTGTGTCCTTGAACTGCTTAGCTTGCTGCTTGCTCAGGCCCTGCTAGCAAGGCTGGATTGCTCACATGTCTGTTAGCAATCAGACATTCTCCCACACTCCATTTCATATTTACAGGAAGTGAGCAACATGTACTGTCACCAGTACTAGAGGGGCCCTGCCTACAGCCAGGTGGAGGACAGGGATAACCAGATCTACTGGTCTGAGTGGACCCGATGCCCTGGCACATCAGACCCATGAGAGTACAAGGCCCTAGTTGACATTGGTGTGCAGTGTAGCCTGATGCCATCAAGATATAGTGGAGCACAGTCTGTTTGTATTTCTGGGGTAACAGGGGGATTCCCACAGCTGACTATGTTGGAAACTGAAGTGAGCCTAACTGGGAACGAATGGCAAAAACACCCCATTGTGACTGGCCCAGAGGCCCCATGCATCCCTGGCATAGATTGCTTCAGGAGAGGATTATTTCAAGGATCCAAAAGGGCATTGTTGGTCTTTTGGAATAGCTGCTGTGGAGACAGAGCTGAATCCCTTGCCTGGTCTCTCACAGGACCCTTCTGCTGTGGTACTGCTGAGGGTTGAAGAACAACAGGTCCTGATTGCAACCACAACAGTGCACTGTTGGTAATGGCACACGAGCCGGGACTCTGTGGTCCACATCCACAAGATGATTAATGAACTGGAGAGCCAGGGAGTGGTCAGCAAGACTCACTCACCCTTTAATAGTCCTATGTGGCCAGTGCGTAAGTCCGATGGAGAATAGAGACTGATCATAGACTATCATAGCCTGAATTAAGTCATGCCAGCTCTGTGTGCTGCTGTGCTGGCCATGCTGGAACTTCACTATGAACTGGAGTCAAAGGCAGCCAAGTGGTGTCACCATTGACATCACCAATGCATTTTTCTCCATTTGTTTGGCAGGAGAGGGCAGGCCACAGTTTGCCTTCACTTGGAAGGGCATCCAGTACACCTGGAACCGACTGCCCCAGGGGTGGAGACACAGCCCCACTATTTGCCATGGACTGATCCAGACTGCACTGGAAAAGGCAGAAGCTCCAGAACATCTGCAGTACATTGTTGACATCATCATGTGGGGTAACACAGCAGAGGAAGATTTTAAGAAAGGGGAGAAGATAATACAAACCCTCCTGGAGGCTGTTTTTGCTGTAAAGCAACTTGAGGTTAAGGGACCTACACGGGAGATTCAGTTTCTAGGAAAAAATTACAAGATGGATGTCATCAGATTCCAATGGATGTGGTCAACAAAATTGCAGCTATATCCCCATCGACCATAAAAAGGAAACACAAGCTTTCCTAGGTGCTGTGGGTTTCTGGAGGATACATATCCTGGATTACAGCCAGATTGTAAGCCCTCTCTACCAACTGGCCTGGAAGGAGAATGATTTTAAGTGGGGCCCTGAAGAACAAGAAGCTTTTGAACAGATTAAACAGGAGATTGTTCATGCAGTATCCCTTGGGCCAGTCCATATAGGACAAGATGTGCAAAATGTGCTTTACACTGCAGCTGGGGAGAATGGTCCTTCCTGGAGTCTCTGGCAGAAAACACCAGGGGAGGTGCAAGGACAACCTCTGGAGTTCTGGAGTCAAGCATACAAAGGATCCGAGGCCTGCTACACTCCCAATGAAAAGGAGATCCTGGCAGCTTATGAAGGGGTTGGAGCTGCTTCAGAAGTGGTTGGCACTGAAGCACAGATCCTCCTGGCACCCCGACTGCCAGTGTTGGTCTGGATGTTCAAAGGGAATGTCCCTTCCACACATCATGCAACTGATGATATGTGCAGTAAGTGGGTCAATGTGATCACACAACAAGCTTGAACAGAAAACCCCAATTGCCCAGGGATCTTGGAAGTCATCACAAACTGGCCTGAAGGTGAAAATTTTGGACTGTCATCAGAGGAAGAGGAGGAGAAGGTGACATGTGCTGAGGAGGCCCCACCATATAATCCGTTGCCAGAGAATGGAAAGGGATACGTTCGCTTCACTGATGGTTCCTGCTGCATTTTAGGGATACATTGAAAATTGAAAGCTGCCATATGGAGTCCTACATGGCAAGTTGCTGAAGCTATTGAGGGCCAAGGTAGATCAAGTCAGGTTGCAGAGCTGAAAGCCTCCAGCTGGCTTTAGATATCGCTGAATGAGAGAAATGGCCACTGCTTTGCCTGTACACTGACTCATGGGTGTTACCAAATGCTCTGTGCGAGTGGCTAGAATGATGGAAAAAGACCAAATGGCAGCGTGGAGGTAAACCCATCTGGACTGCTGAATTGTGGCAGGACATTGCTGCCCAGGTAGAGAAGCTGACTATAAAAGTGCATCGTGTAGATGCACACGCACCCAAGTTGGGCTACTGAAGAACATAACAACCAACAGGTGGATCGAGCTGCCAAGATTAAAGTGTCTCAAGTGGACCTGGATTGGCAACACAAGGTGAATTATTTCTGGCTCAGTGGGCCCATGACACCTCCGGTCATTAGGGAAGAGATGTGACATACAGATGGGCTCGTGATCAAGGGGTGGAAATAACCACCAGGTTATCCATAACTGTGAGACATACTGCAGTCAAACAGGCCAAGTGGGTAAAGCCTCTGTGGTACAGTGAACAATGGTTGAATTATAAATATGGGGAGGCCTGGCAGATTGGTTACATCACACTCTGACAAACTCACCAAGGCAAGTGCTACCTGCTTACCATGGTAGAAGCAACCACAGGATGGCTGGAGACATATCCTGTGCCTCATGCCACTGGCCATAACACCATCTTGGGCTTTGAAAAGCAAGTTCTGTGGTGACATGGCACCCCAGACAGAATTGAATTGGATAATTGGACTCATTTCTGAAATAGCCTCATAGGCACCTGGGCCAAACAGCATGGTACTGAGTGGGTGTATCATATTCCCTACCATGCACCAGCTTCTGGAGAAGATTGAACGGTACAGTGGACTGTTGAAAACCACATTGAAGGCAATGGGTGGTGGAACCTTCAAGCATTGGGGTCTGCATTTAGCGAAGGCCACTTGGTTAGTTAACACTACAAGTTGTATCAATCGAGCTGGCCCTGCCCAATCAAAATTTCCACGTACTGTAGAAGGGGATAAAGTCCCTGTGATGCATATAAGGAATATGTTAGGTAAGACAGTTTGGATTAGTCCTGCTTCAAGCAAAGGCAAACCCATCTGTGAGACTGCTTTTGCTCAAGGACCTGGGTGGACTTCATGAGTAATGCAGAAGGACGGGGAGGCACGTTGTGTACCTCAAAGGGATTTGATTTTTGGGTGAAATCAGTACTGTTAAATTGTATGATAATGGTTGCTGAATGAAACTGCCACTGTGTGTTGTAACTGCCACGGACAGTGAGTATGGATTGCTCCAGATACACCAGTCGTGAGCTCCTGATGAAGCTTGCAACCACCCGACAGCATGCCAGCCCTCGTGCCCTGGAAGATATTGAGGACAGCTAGAACCCACAGTCATGGACTGAATGAACTCAACAAACATCTTGGCGGGGCAGCCATTGACTAAGGGAATAATACCCATGCTCGTATGTATATATGTATATATATTTGGAAGATGTGGGACCTGGGCATGACGTAGATGATATAGAATAAGGGGTGGATAATGTCCTGGTTCTGGCCAGGACAGGGTTAAGTTTTGCAGCAGCCAGGAGGGACAACTAGGACCCTGGGACTATTCTATGCCACCACATGTCATGCACTGATGCACAGGGGACTGAAGGGGAGGGGTTTGAGCCCCCTTTGTTGGTGTTCTTGGCACGTGGCCAGCACAGGGGCAGGGTCCACATGGTGAGCAATTGCATGTGAGTCATTTGACTGCCTTATACATTCTTTTATTAACATCATTGTTCCTCTTCACTTTCTTTGCTTCACTGTTGTTCCCAGTAAATTGTTCTTATCTCAACCTGAGTTCTTCACCTTTTATGCCCCAACTCTCATCATCATCTTGCTGGGGAAAAATGTGTGGTGGGGGGGGGGGGGAAGGGAGTGGGGTTTGAGGGATCTGCTTGTGGTCTGAGTTGTTTCAGTGTGAAACACTAAATTGGGGAATACTATTCCCAAACCACGACAATAGTGAATTGAGTTAATATGAAATTTGGCTTTTGTGTCCTTATATTCAGGGGGTTGGCAAAAGAGCAAGGTCTTATGTGAAACCTGATGGCAGGAAATTTAATACTTGGCATGTGCAAGTGATGGTGTTGATATATGCATGAAATTAAGAATGTATTCTATAAAGTATTGCTGTTTAATTTTTGCAACCTTTGCAATTAAATGTGTAGAGGTAAAAAAGGGTCATCTGTGAAGGACCTGAGAACTTCTCAACTCCTGTGCTTTATATATCATAGAATCATAGAATCAACCAGGTTGAGAGAGACCTCAAAGATCATCGAGTCCAACCCTACCGTTGTCACTAGACCATGGCACTAAGTGCCACATCCAGTCTCCTCTTGAAAACCTCCAGGGATGGTGAATCCACCACCTCCCTGG
>NW_008674162.1:0-235 GCF_000695815.1 Acanthisitta chloris
TTATATATAGATTATATCATATATTTCAACTCTGCAGAGCCAGGCTTTGGACACCACCACTGTTGCTGCTGATTTTTGTGTCAGAAGAATGGAGTGCAATCATTAGTTAGGGGGGAGGCCAGATAATTGACAACATGAACTCGCTTTCTGTGATTTGCTGTTTGAAGTTTGAATGTTGACATTTTATAATTTGGAATAGCCTTTTTCAAAAGGTTTGCTATATTTGCAGTTTGTA
>NW_008674162.1:270-3853 GCF_000695815.1 Acanthisitta chloris
GAACTTGAATGTTTAACTTTCATGCTACTATGTGTTCAATTTTTATTGAAATGCATTATAAAAGCACCTGAAAGTTTTCTATTGAAGTTAATAATTACTCAACTAAAAGTAGCTTTGTTGTTGTTGTTGTTTCTTCATTGAATTAAAAGGGAAACCACTGAAACTAAGTATTTAAAAGAATAAATATATTTTTATCATTAGAAGGATGAGATGTATTAAATTTAAAGGTTAGTTATAAATAATTTTCAATAAATTCGGTTTTGCCCTTGTATTTTCTCCTTTTCAGAAACTAAATCCTGCACTTTGACATGTTTTTCTTTCAGTCAGTAAAGAAGGAGAAGAAGAAAAATGAAAACCATAAAAAAACAGAGAACTGTACTTTCATCTGAGAAAGTAATTTCAGGTTTTTGCCTTAATTTTTTTCAGATTTCTGAGAAGTCTAGGGAAGATTTAAAGAATTCTTCGTTCTTTATAAAGATTTCCCCAGTGCTTAAAATGACTTTTAGGTTTCTCAGATGAAAGGACATATTCTAGGTCTTGTTACTATTTAAATCCTATAATATAAAGTTCTTTACTTTTATGACCAAGCATACACATTCAGTTTTACCATTTCTATTAAAACTAGTAAAAAACAATTGACTAAATACTAACTTGTGAGGTCATTGTATCCATATAATATTTATAAAAATCTTCAGCAGTTAATAATATTAGAGTATTAATGCAGGCAGACAAAGAAAATTAAAACCTTACTAGTTCAATATCAACTAAAATATTTCTTCTCAAGGCTTTGCTCTCTCCAGTCTGGAGAGTTCACCGTAAGAAAAAGGCCATTGCACATACTTTTAATATTTGAAAGTCCTGTACCCTGAAGAAGCACAGAGTGTAAAACTACTTCTGATTTTTCAAGAGTATGAATGAGCTTGAATCAGATATTTGCGTTATAAGTATATGGATATACACAAGGAGAGGAAAACAAAAAAGATTGTAAGACCCTTCATGTTGCCCCTAAAGCTCTAAAGTTCAAGCATCAGGTGTCTGTTAGATATAGAAAATATTCAGGGGAGATAACTACTGATTATATAGGATAGGAATTAATCAGAGATTAGGGTGTTCAAAATTATTCATCCTTATAAGGATGTTGGCCCGTACACTATAAAAATATTTACTGAAGTTCAGTCTGATGGAAGCTAGATATTAAGTAGGCTTATTCTTTTCACCCTCTTTTCACCTTCATTAGTACACCTTGAGATTATGTTGATTTTTAAATTAGCATGCATTCTGAGCTCTGGTATCTTGGCATACTGCTGAGGCCATAGCTTTTGAAATTCTTCAAGCTGCCTCCAGAGCACCTTTTGTGACCCAAATGAATCTCATCTATCATTGACTTGAATAATACTCCTTCTAATGTCAAATACTGCTGACATCTCGGGGAGGGGCGGGAACCCACCTTTTTTTACAGGCTTGAAACCATTTATCTGAAAGCTTACCAATTGTTTTTTCCAGTTAGGTCAGTGGTGTGTCAAAAGAGATAGTATTTCTTCCACATAATATGTCCTGCAGAAAAAGCAGGTATCCTGATGATTTGTTTAATTATCCGCTTTACTGTTACAACACTAACTTGCAGCCCAGATAGCACGGCGAGAAAAACACAAGGGCAAACTAATTTGCCAAAGTACAGCTGTTCAAGTTTTTTTGTCATTTGGAGACAAACTAAGAAAATCTAGTGGCATTTGCTTTGCTATACTCAGTGTAACTTTTTTGTAAACATTTTTTATATTGAACTACTTCATGCTTTAAATTTTCGTAGTGTCTGTGCATCAATAATTCCCATTATCATCTCTGCTGTCATTATCCAATGGGAAGGCTCAGAATTATCCCAAAACACCATGATTTAGCTTAAGCCTACATCTACCTAAAATCAATTATAAACAAGACTTATTGAGATTATTTGGGGCAAAACTAACTTGAGTCTGAATACATGGCTAACACTCACTATTTTTGCTATGTTTTATGTTGCTGTTTTTGCTGCAGCTGGACGAGACTTATGAAGACTGCAAACTAAGATGCATTTGTCTACAAAACCACTTGTGTCACTATGGCATTAATAAATTTTGAGATTCCTTTATACAGTATTATTGTTGCAGAAATGAACAAAATAGCTAATTTGGCAGCTCTTTAACAGTAAGATGCTATCAAGTATTCCTTCCTGTTTTGCCAGGTACTTATTGTCAGTTACAAAGCATCTAGCATTACCTAGCATTTCCTGTTATTGATTTCTCACTTTTCATGCTTTCTAATGGTCTTAATAACAAGGACCTTACACTTAAAAGTTCTGGTTTACCATTTGTCCTGTTATATCATTTAGCACAACTGAACCCTGTCATTAAATCAAACAGCCATTTCCAGTTATACACTTAGTGCTTTGCTGGCAAAGGAATCATTGCCTGTCACATCTGAAAAAAGTTTGATTGCTATGAAATATTACAGCAATCAGTCCAAGTTCGGTGCATGTGCTTCAAAATCTGTCAAGCCTGCATTGGTCTAGGAAAGAAACCATTTTCCTGTAGATAAATCTACAGCACCCTTGCAAAAAGTGGTTGATATGTTTATTTCAAGTTGTTTTTCAAGGTCTGAGAAGTTTGCATGTAGCCTGAAATATTACCTAAGCATTTATTTGTGACACTAGAGCCCTACAAACTTGAACAGATGTCTGTTAATTAGAACATACAGAGAAAAAAATCTGCATTCACAAAATACAGAATGACAGTATTCAATGAGTTTCTTCCAGCTTTCAAGGTGACCAGTTCAACCCCAAAGTAGAAATTTTCGGTCCAGGAAATACAATCAAATTCTTCTACACATGACAGCTAATACTAGGAAGAAAATCCTAATGGAAGATGCAATCTCCAGATACCAGCCTTGCTGTGCTCATATACTTATAACTACATCCACGATAAAGAATCTGACATATATTATTAAACTTCTGTTTTTTTCCCTAGAACTTCATTTCATTTTTACCAAATGTTTTGTTTCAATCAATATTGCCCTCTTAATCTTTATCACCATTCCTATCCTAGGCGTAGTAAACCGTAAAATTGCCCCCACCTTCCAGATACTGAATGAAGCTGCTATTGTGTTGCTCCATTCTGCTGACATAGTCTGGTTTATTATACCACAAAAACGAACTATTGCATACGGGAAGCTGATAACTCTTCTGTCTCTACCTGTTTCAAACATCATGTATGAGTGACTGCAGTGAGTCACCACAAAGCTGCACTGTCATCATGAACAGCAGATATCAACAAGCACTTCTGACAGAAGCAGCAGCTATAGAGAGTGGTGGCGACCCTCAGACCTACCAAGAGCTTCGACTTTCAGCCTCCCAGAGCCTGTAAGGGAGTTTAATATCTAACATGTAAAAAAATATTTTACATTATGAAATATGCACAGCTGCTTTGCACAGTTTGCATGAACTCCTTCGTTTGGCATATTGTTCAAAACTACTGGTGTAATGTAGAAACCAGAAAGTAAATATTTCAGCTAGTTTTTCATGTTCAGTTATCCAAACCATAAAAAATAACTT
>NW_008674162.1:3893-15974 GCF_000695815.1 Acanthisitta chloris
ACCTGATCAATAAGTATTGAGAGATTTTTCCTCTTGCAACTCTATATATGTCTTCCTGAAGCAGTAATGTACAATGCACCACTGACATACACACACATAGGATTTTACATTTCTTTTTTTACCCAGTCATTGGAATATAGTCCAATTGCTGTTGGAAAAGACAGAGACTCATTGCAGTCTCAGCTGTTGATGGTTTGCTGGTGATGCCCAGTTATACCTAGCATTTTCAATGAAAGTTATTATTAAAATAAAGGTGTCAGAAAGTTTATAAAATATAATCTCTTGATACAATGTAGCCAGTAGCTGTGAAAGATCTTCCATATATTCCGTATCATAGACTTAAAGGCTACATTAATCAAAACTGGGTGATACTTCAAAATGATAGCTAAAATTAGACAGTAATCTGAAGTATTCAATAGTTAAGGGGTCAAAAAATGTTTTCTTTGTGAAAACTGGCTGTCACTTAAATTTTTGCAAATACCTTTTTTTACATTTTTTTTGATAATTTTTATATTATTATTATTTTACTTCTCTTTAGCAATTACAGCAACTCTTGAAGGAGTCCTTTATAGGCTCAGTTGCTCCAATTAAGTGTACCTGTCTGCCTGTTCCCTGCCACAGGCATCCCGTGTACACACCAAGCTCAAACCCTTCTATCAGCTCTCAGTCTGGTGTCGGCGTGAAACCTCAGACATAAACTTTAAAGCAACTACTACATCAAGGCTTGTTTACATATAAAAAAACAAATTTTAAGCAGTGAATCACTGACCTTTACAAACATTCGAAGAATTAAACTCACAAAAACTCGCTTGAGGAAAAAAGCACCTTTGGATCCATGGATTTATAGAGTGAGGAAAATAAGAGCCACAAAACCTTCCTCTTGAAAAGCTCCTTCCACCATCAGGCTTTCAGTACAACTTTTGGTAACAGATACTAGTACTGGCAGGTTTTGCGGTTTGCTTGTTGGTTTTTTTAAATCACTATGGAAAAAATAACATAGAATTGAAAACCAAAGCAAAAACAAAACAAAAAGCCCAATACTTAGCATGGTGCACTGGATTTATGTGTCAAGGTCTTGGTATTGGGGCAAAGGTAGGAGTTGCAAAGGTGGTTCTCTGAGGGAGGTCAGAGGCTGTACCCATGTCCAAGTCAGTTCCAGTCAGCTCCAAGATGGATCCCCCTCTGGCCAAATCTGAGCCTGTCAGTGTGATAACACATATAAGAAAGAGTTAAAAATTGCTATGCAACAGCAACTGGGAGAGAGGAGCAAGAAAAATGCAAGAGACAGAGTCCTGCAGGCACCCAGGTCAGTGAAGAAGGAGGGGGAGGATGTTCTCCAGGCGCAGGAGCAGATATTCCCCCGCAGCACACAGGACAGGATGTCTCCCTGCAGACTGTGAAGGACTGCATGCCACAGCAGACGGGCATGCCCTGAAGGAAGCTGCAGCCTGTGAAAGACCACAAAAGAGCTGTCTCCTGGCAAGAACTGTCCCCCAAGGTGTACCTACACTGGAGGAGTCTGTTCCTCTAAGATTACATCCCATGGAAAGGAGCAATGTTGGAGCAGTTTAGGAAGAACTGTTTCCCATGGAAGAAACCCCATACAGGAGCAGGAGAACAGCACAAGAAGGAAGGAAGGAAGGAAAAAGAAAAGTGTTATGAACTCATCACAGCCCCCATTCCTTGTTCTCCTGCAGCAGGGTGGTAGGAAGTAGAGGAGACAGGACTGAAGTTGAGCCTGGGAAGAAGCAGAGTGTGTGGCGGATGTTTTTAGTTTTGTTCAGATTACTTGCTCTTCTGCCCTGCTATTCATAAGCAAACTCCTGGGCCATATCTTAACCCACAATCTTTTCCATTACATTTTCTCCCTTGTCCTCCAGAAGAGATGGTGTGAGAGAGCAGCTTGGTGGACACTTGACAAACAGCCAAGTTCAATACACCACACATGTTAAATTTGTGGACCCATTTTTTCACTTGCAAAAACAGGTAAAAGTGTTAATTTACCAATAAACCCCTGAGACCAATGCCTACTTTTTGCTGTTACTGTAGAATTACATACACTGTGAAATATAGAAATGAAAAATATATATCTTCATTACAGAGAGATATATAGATAGCAAATAAAAGGAAAATATTACTTAATCGAAGCAGTAGAGTTCCAGCTTCTGACTTGAAATATTCAGTGGAATATGGGCTGTACATCTTACGAGAGAGTTGGACTGTTGATATAATTGGTTTACTGAGATGTTACTCTAACACTTGATGTTGATGTAGTGTTCTATTTCAATTATAGGATAATTCAAGGAGCATTTTTGGTCTATTTGAAGTAATTCTAAAAATAACAAAGTCCTTTTTTTAATAATCATGGCAAACTCCTAGCTAAAATGTCAATAATGTCTATACCATGTTTCAAAATTAACTCCCCAAAATTATCTTAAGAACTTGAATGACATTATGCACTTAATAATCATGAAACTACTGGTGTGTCTTTGTTTTGTAACCCAAGATTCTTGTTTAAGCTGATTTACAGGGACTGTTGTAACGTATACTGAAAGAAACATTGAGCATTTCCCACAACTGCAATTGCAGGGTTTTTCCATAACTAAATTGTAAATGCACCTTGACATCCCTTTCCCATCCTCTTGCAAACCTCTAGTATGTTTCTCGCATAATTTTTTTTTCCAGTTGAAATTGCTTATTAGTAACATGAGAGCAGCAGAGTTCAGCAGAAACTAATTTCTCTGGAAAATGTAAGAAATAATCTTTTTTCCTGAGCTTTACAACTGATACAGAGAGTACTTGACAAAATGAATTTTTGTTTAGTCTAAAATATTGAAACACATGCAACTCCATTTTGCCCTTGCCAGTCAATAACGCAAGGATAAATAAAAAGGCTGGTAAACTTGTTACTATCTTAAGGAGAAATTGATAAACTTCCCTTCGTTGAACCGTAATGGCATCCCTGATACTATTTTGTGAAAGTATTCTTTATTTTGAAGTTCTAAGTAAAATTAAATCATGAGCAACTCTTAAAGGGACATGGCCCAAAAGTTTCAGAAAAAGAATTGCATTCACATTTTCCATTGTTGTTGAGATCAGATTTTCATTTATGTAAAGGTTTTCTAACATTTTCTTAACAAACGAGGAAACTGTAAAGTGTCTAATTTACCCTCTCATGTCAAGAGCAGAGATTTGTAGCATTTCTGACAAATATCTGTCTATCCTAGTGACAGAAATTCTACCAAGACTTATTTACCTCCCAGTAGAGGCTGAATTACTTATTCTGTTTGTAACTCAACTCCTTAGCAGAAAAATGAACCAATATCTTCTCTATACCAAAGGATATTACAAAGTGACCTGTGATGCTGTAAAAAATAATAAACAGCTTTATGGGAACAATTTCTGACACTGACTATACAGACTAGCAGTGAACTGCATATTGGTAATCCTTTGTTGTAAGGAAGATTCTGCTTAATCTTTCATGGTATATGATCTATGGATGCTTTTTAGAGCCAGAAAAAATAATTTACTATGTCACTTTACTTCACACAGTGAACTGGCATGTAGATTTATAGAAAAGAAGACTGTGTAAAAGACAATGTGAAACCTCTCAGTCTGAGCCTTATAGTCTGGTATTTTATGAAGGAACTGCACTGGTTCATTGCATATAGACTATTATATGCTGTGGAACAAGAAATAAAATTTTGCTAAATATGACTTCGTAGTCATAATGAAATCCTCCATATTTTCTTCTAATTTGATAAGGACTACACTTTTTAGGAAAATGTTAATTTAACCAAGCAAGATTTTTGTAGATCAGTCACAAGGCAGGGATAGGGCACATTTCCAGGTGACTTATTTTGCTTTCAATTAGTTTATAAAAAGTAAAAAATATTTTAGTTGTCTTTATTTCTGACAAACAAATTGGAAGTTATACACTATTAGCTCTTTGATTCAGTGTTGTAGGGATAAAAACTATCTTCTCAGGTTTGCCTAGGATTTTAATAAATTAAGCAAAAGCAATTTTTATGCAGAAAAACAAATTTATTTTGAACTGCCATTTTTTAATCTACAGCAAAATACTTTTTAAAAGTAATAATTTCAAAATCAAATACTACAAGACAGTATCAAATTACAATTTCAAAAGTTGCTACCTAATACTTACCTATTATCTGTTTTTTTAAATTTTTAGAATTTTTTTAATAAGCTAAGAGTTATGTTTTCCTACAGAAATGATTCAAGATACTTTAACAACTTCTGTTTCCATTTGTATCTGAGCTCTCACTCACTTAAATCAGATTATATTCCTCAAGGCTATTTACCACATAAGAGACTTACTTATTCTGGTAGATAGCACAACTACTTATACTTTTCCAAATGATTGCAAATTCATGCTTCTTTATATTTCTGTCACTCAACTTACAGTAACTCATTTTTATCATGGTAATTTTTCCATAAATTTTGGAGAAACACTGTTAAAACTATGCAATACAGTATTGCATCAATTTCATACATTGATGTCTCTCCTACAGGAGCATATAAAGTAATTGTACTTTTCCTATAGCAGAAATTAAAAGAACAGATCTATCCAGGATTACTTTTTGGTTGGTTGGTTGGGTTTGGTATAGAATAGATCAGCATCAAGAAATGTAGCATAATGATTAAAATACTTTTCATAGAATCACAAAATGGTTTGGGTTGGATGGGGCCTGAAAGATTATCTAGTTCTAACCTCCCTGCCTTGGCCAGGGATGCCTTCCTCAAAAACAGATTGATCAAAGCCCCATCCAGCATGGCCTTGAACACTGCCAGGGATGGGGTATCCACAATTTCTCTGGGCCTCACCCTCCTCACAGTAGAAAATTTCTTCCTATGATCTAATCTAAACCTAATCTCTTTCAGCCTGAAACCATTCCCCCTTGTCCTATCTCTACATGCCTTTGTAGAAAGTTCCTCTCCAGCTCTTTCTTGTAGGCTCCCTTCAGGTAGTGGAAGGTTGCAACTATGTCACCACAAAGCCTTCTTTTCTCCAGGCTGAGCAACCCAATTGTCTCAGTCTTTCCTCATAGGAGAGATACTCCCTCCCTCTAATCTTGGTAGCCCTCCTCTGGACTTGGATCTACAGGGTTCCTGTGTTAGGGACCCCAGTGCTGGATGCAGTACTCTAGGTGGGGCCTTGTTTATTGGCTTAATTTAGACTATTAGGTGCTCACAGATTCTCATGAATTAAAAATACAAAGCACTAAATCTAGGGTCTGCATGTAATGAGGGAGTCCTGATTTGACTGCTATCCCACTGGAAGCAAGATCTCTGTATTCTCTGGTGTACTATTGTCCACTGCACCCTCAAAACTATGCAACAGACTGGACTTCAGAAAATGGGTAATAAAATAAAAGTACCATTTTGATTAGTAGAATTAACCTCCTAATGTGTTCATTCCTTGCCTAAAGTATGCCAATACTGCTGAATATTCAGTCCTTAAGTTATATTGTAGAATACTAGAGATTATTTAAGTGATAGCTTAACTTAAACTGCACATTAAACTTGCAAAAGAAATGTAAATGTTTCATTTTATGCTGTAGCGAATGTACTTAAGTAATGTGTTCTTGCTGTATAAAGTCAAAGCAAATGAATAATTAAGTTCAAAACTATGGTGATCTCTATTAGACATAGGTGAATGAGTGTTTGAGAGGAATGGGGTGTATTTAAAGAGTAATTGTATTTTCAAATACAGAAAATTATATCTGCTATTCTGCAAGTGGTGATTTAATATGGCTATATGGCCATATCAAATGAGTCTTCAACAGAAGATCCAGTAGAACTGAACTAGCAATGTGAGGCTATTATATACATATATATATATCAAAAGTAGAAAACAGTGGGAAAGTTAAACAGGTCAGAATTTGCTAATGAATCAGTGATAAGGTTCAATTGTCATGAGATCTAATTTACACAAAAGTACATCCAACAAACCAATTTTTTTCTCTCTTTTGTATTATAAAGTAACATCCAGAAGACAGCTAAGAACAGATTTTGGAGGCAGGATAGTCTACTTGATAGGAGTAAAGTGTAGCAGGAGAAAGGCTATTGTCTCTTCAAGCAGTATTTGTCTGTTTTTCTTCTCTGCGTTTTATGGCTAGCATAGCCATTGCATTTAGTTGTGGGCCTCATTTCCATTTACTTTGACTGTTTCAGCTGAAGGGTAAGCATTCATTGTAGGGCTCCTACTACCAAATTACTTTCTTATGGCCTGAGTTCTTAACTGATTCTTCCTGGGTTTTGCTTGGTTTTTTTGTTGGGGTTTTTTATTGCTTAGGGGTTTTTTTGTGTTCATGTGGTTTTTTTGGTTTTTGTTTGATTATTTGATACTGGTTTTGTTTGGGGTTTTTTTAATTTTTGTTTGGATTTTTGTTTTTTATTGTTTGGGGTTTTGTTGGTTTGGGGTTTCTTTGTTTTGATTTGTTTGGGTGTGGGTTTTTTGGTTTTGGAATTTTGGGGGTGTTGGTTTGGTTGGTTTTTTTGTCAATTGATTTTTTTGGGGAGAAGAATGTTTTCATATATGGTCCAGTTCTGCAGACTATTGGAAAAAGTGCTCTTTCTGCAGGTAGCCATATTTGGCTTTATCAAAAATAAGTTACAAAATAAAATAAAGACCCAATATTGTACAGCATAAAGGAGAATTTCCCAGAACTGAGAAACGTGTACTAGTGAACAGCATTTTTTATGAGCATTCTATCTCCCAGGTCTTATGAGATAGTACTTGTCATACAGTTCAGTGGTTGCTAAGTAAATATTAATTTTATTGCTTTGATAAAACATCACCTAGCTTGCATTTTTTTCATGCAAAATAGCCAATTATGTGTTATCTTTACAAATAAGCAGAATGTTAATTAAGCAGCACTGTTCTGAATACTCACTTCACAAAGTTGTCTTTGGTTTAGAACTGATTTCGGCTATCAAAGTAGTATTTCCATGTGATGCTGATACTGAAGCAAAATTTGCATGTGTTCTTTGTGATACATCGGGCAAATGATAAAACCATTCAGAAATATTAAAAACTATATATTTGAGTAACTAGAAAAATAGCCAGCTCTTTAAGGTAATCATTTTGCCTTAGCCTCTGGAAGACTGTCCAAAATGGGGCATATAAAATCATTACTACAGAAGGCTGTGCAATCTTTACTGTAAAGAAGAATTTGACAAATGACTATCAGGAATTGCATAAATATACTTGTATCTTGGATTAGCTCTAAAAGACCATTTTAGTCCTATCTTTTGTATAAAACTTAAGATGTCACAAGTCATATGTTATTTTTGTTCGCCATATCTTTACATATGCTCTTTTTCTCTTCTGCACAAACAAAATAAATTTCAAATATGTAATAGGTTTTATTTCTTTCAATGTGGAAAGAGGAAAGGTAAAGCCAAATGAGGTTAGATGCTATCAAAGAACAAGAGTCACAGAGGAATGGAAAACAGACTAAACTCTAAAGCAGCAGGAAGAAAAGGCAGCAAGAGTCTTATAGTGAAGTGCCAGAATAAGTGGTACCAACAAAAAAAAATCTCCAGGAGTAGTGAGTGACCCAAGGCTTTTACTGAAGCACTGTAGAAGGATGTTTTAGAATGACAACTTCTGATTATTATATCCTGAAATATAAGTATTTTCAAAGCTAGAGCCGAGTTTTGAAAAACAGCAGGAGCTAGATCCTTCAGAAACATTAGGTACTTTCTTAAAAATAGTAGGGAAAAAGTTTGTAACATTGAAAAAGTTCTTGTCCTTGTTTTTTTTCTCCATATTCTTACCTTCATGGAGAACTTTGTATCATCACATTTACCTGTCCCAGCAGAAGCAGTATTTTAATAGATAGGAGACACACAAGACTGATCAGAAGTGACACTTTGAGTCATTGAGCATAAGCTACTCAGACAGACAATTAAACTCTGCAAGTGTCTGAAGAAGGAATAAAATACTGTTATGTTTTAGAAAACAAAATCAATTAGAGTTCAATTTAAGAGAGAGTGAGGAGTTTCCTGCTTCCTCTCCAAGCTGAGCTATTCTTTCCCCCTTTCCCTGGACAAAGGTTGAGGGAGTATTTTAGAATCACTTAGAGAAAAATAAAAGAGACTGATTCTGGAATATTAATTTCCATATATAAGTGGTTAAGCACTGATCTCTAGAAAATGTTTAGTCATCTATACAACGAATGAAAAGAATTTTCTCCTTGAAAAATGGCTTTATATCTAAAGTCACATCCATTGAACAGGCAAAGGAAAAATTTTGAATTATGCACCTAAAAATAAAAAGAAAGAAAGCAGCCTTATTTTGAAACCTGTCTCAAGGAGAAGTCATATTTTTAATTTTAAAAATCATGTTCATGAAAAAAAAATAAGCATTATACCATCTTTTTCTCCTTGTCTTCCTAAGCGTCAAAAGTGTGTATCTCTCCACACTCTGAGGCAGCTGACATGTTAACACATATGTTATAATCCATTTTTTTGATTTCTCAGTGGTCATACAGTTGGACCAGTTGCTCAATTGATCCCATGATCAGTTGGCAGGAAAAAATGTATTTGCAGTTACACAAGACTTTATACAACAGTTCATCTTCTCTTTCTTCTATAACTTACTTTATCCAGGAAAAGTTTAAGAGTTACCACTATTATTGAATGTAAATTAATGCTAGAATTCTTCATTAATTTCTTATAACTCAGCCATACAATTCAGTTTGGATGTTGCCTGTATAATTTAAGAAAAATGAAAACACACAGAAAATGCATTAAAATACGTCAGTTGAAAAATATTAGCATTTTGGTACTTTTTGTTTAAAAAATTACTACTATCCTGAACACATAAAATAAAATTTTAGCACATTAAATTTGTTTGTAACAATGAAAATGGAAAATAATTTGCCAAAGCAAGTTTAGCATCCCACTGATAAGACCACAGTTTTAAGTAAATAATTTGGTAATTTTTAATTTTGTATGTCTTCATTATCCAGTTCCAGTGTACCTAATGTCCATACAGGTAGAAATTAGAAAACAAAACAAAACAAAACAAAACAAAACCAACAGCAAACCCAAGGGAAATACCACTCCAGTTTTAAAAAAGGGCAGAAAAGATGGCCTGGGGAACTACAGGCTTGTGAACCTCACCCCTGTGCATGGGAAGATCATGGAGCAGATCCACATGCCAGCAATTGTTAAGGCACATACAAGACAGGGAGGTGGTCCGAGGCAGTCAGCACTGCTTTACTAAAAGCAAATTGTCCCCAGTCAACCTGGTGGCCTTCTATGATGGAGTGACTACAATGGTGAACAAGTGAAGACTGACGAATGTCATCAACCTACGTTTCTGTAAGGTGTTCAACACAGTCCCACATGGCACCCTTATCTCCAAGTTGGAGAGACATGGATTTGAAGTTTGGACTATTTGGTGGGTGAGGAATTGGATGAATGGATGCTAGTGGAGGTCAGTGATGAGCAGTGTCCCTCAGGGTGCTGTCTTGTGTCTGGTGTTCTTTAATACCTTCATCAACAACATAGACAGTGAAATAGAATGCCCTCTCCACAAATTTGAGGATGACATGAAGCTGAGTGGTGCAGGTGGCACAAAACAAGGATGGGATGCCATCTGGAGGGACCTAAATAAGCTTGAGAAGTGGGCCCATGGGAACCCAATTCAGTTCAACAAGGCCAAGTGCAAGGTGTTTCAATTGGATCAGGGCAATCCCAAACGTGAGTACAGACTGGGAGAAGAACTCATTGAGAGCAGTACTGTGGTGAATGACTTGGGGTTTCTGGTGGATGAAAAGCTGGACACAAACCAACAGTGTGTGCTCACAGCTCAGAAGACCAGCCACATCCACAAAAAGAAGTGTGATCAGCAGGTCTAGGGAGGCAATTCTACCCATCTACTCTGTCCTCATGAGACCCCACCTGGAGTACTGTGTCCAGCTCTGGGATTCTCAGCACAGGAAAGATATGGACCTCTTAGAATGAGTCCGGGGGGGCCCATGAAGATGATCAAATGATTCAAGGGCTGAAACACCTCTCCTATAAAGATACACTGAGAGAGCTGGAACTGTTCATTCTGGAGAAGAGAAGACTCCAAGGAAAACTGATTGTGGCCTTTTATTATTTGAAAGGAGCTTATGAAAAACAGGGATAGTGACTTTTCTCACAGGCAGAGGGTGATAGAACAAGGTGGAATGGGTTCAAACTGAAAGAGGAGAGACATAGATTAAATACTGGGATAAATTCTTTAGTGTGGAGGTGTTACTGGAAGTGTTCAAGGCTACGTTGCATGGGGCCCTGATCTGGTGAGTAGCATCGCTGTCCATGATGGGGGTTTGGAATTAGATGAACTTTAAGGTCCCTTCCAAACCAAAGTATTGTATTATTCTGTGAAAAATCAGTCACATGTATTAACACACAGATACTTGTATTGCAGTATGGCCACTGCTTAAAATTTGTCAGCATCTAGACTACCACTAGTAACCTTTTTAATTGCTGTTCCTTTCTCCCGCTTCCTTTATATCAAGATATCAGACATATAGGATATCTATGTGCTGTCCATGTCCATCCCCCCCCTTGTCCCCCCTTTTTTATCTTATTTATAGTTTAAATTATAAAACAATATGGAATATATGCATTGTTAGAGGCACTTTCTGGTTTTGTCTTTGTGGGCAGACTATAAAAGAATGAGTGTTTAAAGGCCCAGTGCAGAAGCACTCAGGTAAGTAAAGACTACGTACTCCATTGAAAAGTGAGCAGACTCAAAAGCTTATACAGCCTTTCTGAGTAGATCTCATACTAAAATAAAGTGATTTTAAATTGATCTTGTCATTTGTGTGAACTGAATTCTGGGTTTGTAAGTCAAGGATGTTCTGTCATTCTATCAGAACATCCTCAGCAAATATATTTTCTCTGTGTATAGTGGAAACAGACTTATCATAAACAGATCACAATTGGAAAAGTAGATCTAAAGAAGTAAAAATTTTTGGCTAATTAAAATTTTAATTACAAATATTACAAGTCTTTGATTATTACAAGTATAACAAGTATACACTTCAGTTACATAGAAGTATGGTTTGTTGCTAAACTTTCCAAAACAAAATTGCATTATAAGCCTACTCTTTCTATTTTTCCCATGTAAAAATTCTCTACTAACAATTGACTAGAATATTTAATGCTTCCAAAAAGGTACTAAAGAAGTAACTGCAGTGACGTACTCAGCTCTCATTAGGGAAATAGGATTTGGAAAGACTCAAGAGAGCAAGCAATGCTTCTAATCAAGAATAATCCAGATATTGGTTTTATAAAGATATTTTTGAAAGACGGCTCATGCATTTTAGGTAGAAAGCACACTTTAATTAATGATTCTTATCATGTGTCCACTAAGTATGCACAAAAAAGTAAGGCCCAGCTGCATGAACCCTCTTGCTGTAATTGATTGCTAGTTTTCAAAACTAAAACTCCTCAGAAGGCTCACAGTTACTGAAAGGTATCAAAATGCATTCTTACACTATGCATCAAAGAGAAAGTGAAATATTTTTATAGGATTTCTGGTTCTTATGAACGAGAGATCAATAAAATCCAAGACTTTCATCAGTCTGGAAGAACTTTACATTTATCTCAAATCTCATAAGAAACATATTTTTAAAAAGTAAAGTTAAGTTTCAGCAGGAAATTTCAGCACACAGCTTGAAATGTTTCTATGCCCACTCATCAGCTGGCATTTCTTGGCATTTCAGTAAATTGATCTCACCAGTTTACATCACAAAAGTATTTTGTCCCCTAATGTTAAGCAAATATCTCTTTAGCCCTCTTACATAAAGCATAATATTTAGCAGGCAAACCTCATAAAATTATATCTAATTTACCATTTGCTGTGAAATCCTAATACTAGTATATGTTGTTCCCCACTCATTACTTCGATGATAAGATGAAAAATAAAATTATCCTTGTTTAAGTAAAAGAACTATATATGTTCTTCTGCATTTAAGCAGCAGTACCTGAGTAGCTAACAAGCAGATAAAGAATGCAAGAGGTAAATCAAATTGCAGTAGGAGAATTTTGAAT
>NW_008674162.1:16038-26203 GCF_000695815.1 Acanthisitta chloris
TGGGGGGGGTTGAGGGTGGGGAGGAGAGGAAGGGAGGAAAAATGTCTGAATCTTACAGTGTTTACCTGATCAGAAGAAAACCAGCAGTTTCTCAGGTATTATTTTGGAAAGCAAAAGGCATCTGAATGGACAGAAAAAGCATTGATACTTAGAAACTGAAAAAAACCCCAACTTCTAGATGTAGAGTAAGAAAATTACTACTTTAACACAGGTGAGAACTTATTTTTAGATGATAAAAGCTCTTAGGGCTTCTATTAATGGAGTTTGAAAGAAGAACAATATAGCAGCCAAGAGACTGAAAATAATACTTGGTGAAACTTTTGAAGTGGCCAGGATTTGTGAACATTTGGTTCAACTATCTGTTACATTAATTAATCTGCCAACAAAGTTAGTGTTGAAGTTGTCAGCAGGAGGAAAAGTTGGCCTCATATTTTTAAACAATGAACAAATTTCTCTTTTTGACATAGTAATTAGCAACATGCTGCATCCTCTGACTAATGACTCAAGCTGTCCACATATGGGCCTCTAGGATGGTGCTGGATTTTCAGCCCACCTACACTTCTCCTGTTAACCAAAGACTCCCCAGTGGCTGATCTGGATGCCAATGCCACCACCCACTTGCCTGGCCAGCGCCTGGACACTGACACCTGCCCAAATGAGCTGAGCTCTTGTTCACAGCAAATCCTGTGATATACCATGTACTGTGAACAGACATGATAGTCTTTGCCACGACAATCCTGTTTCCAAAACACACATCTTTTTGCATTCTTGCTGTTCAGAGATGCTGGGTTTTGTTGCTATTCCTTATGTCAATCCAATAACAAGCATACAGTTTTAATCAGTTCCTTCTCCCACTAACCTCATCTCTACCAGGTTTATTGGTGTGTGCATCCCTAGGGCTCAACAACAGAGCCTGCCAGGGCTGCTCACACAGCTTTCTTTCCCGTCAAATATGTTGCACACAGCCAGATGCATTCAAGTCCCCACTGGGTACTCAGAGATAGTTTATGTAATTTCTACCCTACTGTCCCTGAGCCAGGCAGATGTAAAAGAGTACTGAAAACACAAGTGTCAGCAGTCTGCATTTAGGCAAGGATGACACACCAATATGGTCTGTGGCTAAAGAAAACACATAATACAGAGAAATGATAAATGGACACATAAAGAGGCCTTGCTGTATGATTTTAAGAGACTTCTGTAGGAATGGTCATGCAACTTTCTCTAAAACAAAAATTGTGCCATGTTGATTTATTTTATTTAGGCAAAAGAAAACAAAAATAATGCTGCCTCTCTTTTGTTTATAAAGAGAAAGAAACTAAAAAAAGAAACAATACTGATAAGGCTTTTTATTTTCTTTGCTTTTTTAAAAGGCTTTTGTGACGGCATTATTTTAAAACTTGAATTCAGTACTTACATATTATGGATTAACTAAGAGTTTTGGCATGCACTGTCAATTTTAGTGCCTACACTTAACCATGTGAAAAATATTTTCACAATACATTTCTTTTAACTTCTTCAAAAACTGACAGTATCATCATTAAAATTGATTAATACATTCAACTAAGCAAAGCAGAAAGCGTTATAGGAACAACTTTATATTAATTAACTACCAAAACATATTAGTTCATAAATTTCATAAAACCAGAAAAGACACATTAGAATAATTACCTGACCATATTAATTTCTGGGAGATATTGAAAGTTGAGATTTTTATATTTCTTTTCTTGAATGAAAATTTAACATAGCTCTGTTACAAAGTGTATCAAAGATGCACAGTTTTAAACAGCTTGAATAGAGAGAAAATAGAATGTTTAGCCCTTTTGTCAGTTTGAGACGGTAAAAAGCATCTAATAATAGCATATCCAATTGTATGCTTTCAGGATATTCTCCTGACTTCTTTATTCTTAGTTCAACTACATTTCAAGAAGTCCTTGGGTTGCCTTTTCTTTTAAACTGACAACTGGACTTGTACAAATGAAGCTGAAATCAACTAATATATCTACTTTCTCAGTTCCCAGGCCCAGGATAATTTTGGATTAAGCAAAACTTCAATTTGAAGATTTGATCAGCCTCATTATTATGAAGAATAAACTTTGAACAGAAAAATAGTAATTAAATACATGAATATATGCATATTTAAGTACTAAATGCTTTCCAAACCATCTAATTGTACCACACTTTTTTAGTGTATATAGTATTCTTCACACTTTGCACACTTTTCAAAAAGTGCCTAATAAATTGTTCATTATGCAAAGGTTTAATATTCTAGTTATGCACTGGGTTTGTCTTACTATGTTTCTTCTTTACAAACTGATTGCTACAATTCCTATGCAACCCATCATGTTTAATAGCTCCTTAAATGTCACACAAATGCATTTTACTAATGATGGTCCTAGAGGTGTCCTTCCAAATTGGTATTTTTACTTTTCCTTTGTATTTTCTGCATCAAACTATTGGCTACTCTATCAGATTCTGACTTAAAATCCTAAACATCCTGAGACTCACACAAGAATCCCATCTTTCTCTTCAGAAATACAGCACACACTTGGTGATTTTTGTATGATATGGTTGGGTTGAGACTTGCTGGCCCTTGTGCAGAACATCATTATGCCTGACAGACTGACAATGGAGTAACACTTCTCAGGCAGTCAGAAGTACCAAGGTAGTGGTTAGCCTGATCAGAGTCACTGTTCTAATCAAGCTTCTAAAGTGCCCCCTCCAAATGGTTAATGTTTCCCCTTTCTGATCTACCACTCACAAAAATACCTGCTTAGGAAAGAGATAAAAAAAGCCTGGGACAAACAAAAGCCTCAGCTCTGTGTCTATGTATTAAGTACATGACACTCATTATCTGTCTGCATGTGGTTGTCTTACCAGTGCAGAACTAAATGGCTACTCTTGTATAGAATGGCTTGTCTTAAACACCGTGTGCTCTGCTGTAAAATGAAGATGAAGCAAGATGATTTTCTTTGAGATGAATTGAAGGAATCAGTGTCTCTGATTTCACATTTATAGTAGTCCTATTGAATGTTTTTAGTCCAGTAAAGAGTGCAGTACACAACAGAACTGCACAGAGATTGCTAAACAAGGTCAAAGAACTGCCATCTCCCTGCCAGTATAATTTGCTTTATGGTTATGTGTACATGATGTAAACCAGATATCTGAGGAGGAATATAAACTATGAAATATTTCAAATGGTGTACTGCCCCATAGAGAGAAAATTTAGATAGTGTTCATGGACATCCTTTTTAAATCAAATGAGCAGGTTTGATTCCCTACCTAAATAATGTACTTATTTATTTTTTTTGGGATATGAGATCTCCTGACTAAAACAACCTGCCCTCAAAATGCTCTGCTCCTTCTTGTCACCTTTAGTGCTCTTGACATTGACTACCTGAAGCAAATACTTTGTTCATTTAAAGTAGATGCTTTATCCACAAACAGCTTGGAAGTGGAGGGGTCTTGAGCTTGCTTCAAAATAGCAGAAGACAGGTCTGTATGAGTGACATGTTTGAGAAACATAACCTATTTGCCTTGCATACAAGTTACTACAAACCTGTCTGATTTGAAGGAGAAATGCCGATCTGTTTGATTTGCACACAGATATACTGCAAGACTATCCAATTTAAGGTAGGAAGTGAAACATTTTTTATTATCTGCCACTTTGCCATAACTTTAGAAAAGCAATAAAACTAAAGTAACAGTCTGAAACTACTTGAAGTAAGCAGATGATCCGATCTGCTGTCAGGTACCCAGTCTGCAAAGTTGTAATAAGAACATAGAGACTAGAGATGCAAGAACAGATTGACACTGACAAGGCAGTCCAACCTGTGAATAGATCAACACTTTTTGGTCAGGCTGGTCTTCCTGCACAGAAACAATATGTATAGACACTAGCTCCAACACAGTGGAGCATGGTGAAGTGAAATTTTCACTTTGTTCTTGGTCTGCTTTGTTGAAGAACTCTAAAGGAGTTTAAGAGGATTTTAAAGGAGTTTAAGGAGATTAAGAACCATCCCACATGGTGGATGTCAGAAGTAACTGTTGAGGAATAACTGGTGCAGGTAGCTCGGTTTGCAAGCTGCAGATTGAGCTCCGGGTAGGACCCCAGACAAGAGGGCTTAACTGCTAACACTTTGGATAACAAAGGGCACAAAGATGGGTGGTGCCAGCCAGGTGCACATACACTTGGAGGCACAGCCGGAGTGAAGGGCTCAGGAGGAAAAGTGAGACTTGTTCATGGCTTGGACCCTGAGGGGATAAAAGCCCAGGGGGTTCCTTTGTTGGGGGTCCTTCTGGGAGGCACCAGCTCAGGCTGCGTCTGTGTTACTGCATCAGGAATCAATTGCTCTATGGAAAGAGATATGTGAGATTATGCTATGGGAAAACTGGGGTCAAACCTGTAAGGAAACCTGGTCTGACTGCATGTGAGGGAGTGTGCAGGGAGTCAAGCAGGGCACCTGTTTTTGTGAGCGTAACTGCCAGAGAGCCTCATGAATGGTCAGGCTAGGATGTTTCCTTAATAGTACACAGTAAGACTAGAGGTATCATAAATCTGAGGCTTGACTGGTATTTTTGCTTAATACTTGGAGTTTTATTGTTTGGAGACAAGTTTTCTGGTAGCAGAGGAAAAGTAAATTTGAAGCCATTTTCTCAATTTCTCAGGAAACTTCCATCACACAGTCCCCAGTTTTTAACAGTATCAGCTGCAATTCCAGTCATTTTTTCTCTTTCGCAACCCAAGAATATGTACACCTTGTTCTAAGAAGGATTCCCTCTGTATGTTGTAGACACAAGAAATGAATTTACTTTTTTTTGTTGGTTTGGTTTTTTTCTCTTGGTGATGAACCCTAAGATTCTGATGTGCCAATATCAGAATTTTCCTGAAAAATTAAAGGCTGGCCTTGAAGATAGTGGGGATTTTGTTGTTGTTGTTGTTAGACTGGCTAATAATTATGAATGGATTCCAGTAACAAATGATGAGAGCCCTGTCCAGTTCTGATAAATTAAACTAACTTCCAATGTCAAGATAATAACAGTAAGCTAATTATGAACAGATTGAGAAAAATGCAACAAAATGTTAAATTAATAAGATGCAAGCATTTGTCATCCACCCAAGCAACATGCAAATATATTGCTACTAATGCCCTGGCAATCCATTATTCCTGATGCTTTTAATGCTGCTATTAGGAGAAGAAGAAAAAAATTAACCGTGCACAACAGTATCATTAACATGAAATCCTTAAAGGAAGAGACATGGCAAAAAATGATCAAAACAAAAGGGTGGATGCTTTGAAAAAAATGCCTGTGATGATTTACTTTCATATTTTCAGTGATTATTTTTCATTCATTCCTTCATTCTTTACTTTGACAGAATACTGATATGGGAAATAATTATATTTAGAATCTGATGCCTTCATCCTCCAGGTTATTACAGCTCTTTCTAGTAATTCTTATCATAGAACTTCACTTTCTTTCCAATTTTGTGGGTTTTTTTGCAATTTGAAATGTCATTATTGTTAGATGTAACTAAAGAATGTAACTAAGCCACAGAAAGGTTCACACACACACATATAAATGTATAAAGGAAATGTTGTATTATGATTCATACATTGTGTAAAATTTGTAACTACTGTCCTTTTCTGAATATACATTTACTGAGATACTGTGAGAGTTTATATCCAAGACTAAATTAAGTTTAAATCAGCTTTCTAGCCTTTTTCTGAATCATTTTGGTAGCCCTTCAAAGTATTGGTTGTTTTGCTTTTCTTTCATTTGTAGTACCTTCATTATGTAATTCTTTCAGTTATTTCATTGACTTCAAGTTAAAATGATGAAAAATTCATGGAATTATATATTTCTATGGGGTATTTGGCACCTAATACCAAAACCTTGTATGTTAAGATTGCTTCCATATATAAAATGCAACTAAAACATATGGTTTTTACTTTCAGATATGAAGTAACATGAACACAGGAAAAACCTATTTATTTAAATTTCTGAAAGCCAGTATGTTTCTGTATGTTTCATTCACCTGTCTGAAAGGCCAATTGCCATAGAATCAGCACAGTACATTTATTCCTGGAAATTACCACTTTCCACAAAACTTAAAATTTATTTAACTGAAAAATAAATGAAATTATTATGAAAGCTCACTAATTCTAATTAGCATTTTAAAATTAAATAAGAGTTATCAACACACAGTGCCATAAAATGGCAACATCAGGAGGCAGATGTAGAAACAATCAGGGTGAATACAATGTGGTTAATATCTGCTGTTTACTTAGTGCACAAAATTTCTACTAAAGGCAAAGCATCTAAAAGCTCTTTCTCTTAAAATAGGAACAGCTGGCTTTCTGTATCATGCTAAAAGAATTATTGTATCAGAGCTCAAGGAACAAATATTAGATATTACTTATCAGAAACAATAATTAAATCCTGACAGTAAATATCTCTTTTTAGGGAGATAGCCATGCCCTGTAATGAACTTTCAGAATATTGGTTCATAATGAAAGTTTATAACTTTTGGAGCCTTTCCTGTTCTTCTTACCTTAGAAAACAAAAGCTTCCTGTGAAGAAAAAACTGCCAAAGAAATTAGATACAGTCATGAGAACAGGAAAGGGAATCAAGAAAAGTCATTTACAAAATGAATGCTGTAACTCAAATTCTATACATTTTTCACTGAGCCCAATTTCAATTTCTGTTATATGAACTTTAGGCTATACAAAATAATTCACGACTTTAAAAATAAATGTAAGTTGTGTACATATGGTCATGTAGGAATACAACCCATTCACTACCTTGAAAACTGTTGTTCAGTGACAGAAGTGTTTGCCATGGGAGACATGACACAGGATTTTTGTATTTACTTAAACAGTATTAAAAGTAGGCTGAGATTAAAAATACGTAACATATGAAAGAATTCACAGCTAAAGGGATGAGTTACTGACTGACAAAAGATTCTCAGCTATTTGTAACTATTATTTATTCAAAACATAAAAGCTTTAGAGTGGTCTCAATGGAATTTATTCTTTCTAGACTGATAAACAAAGGCTGTTTCAAAGCTATCAAATTGTTTATGCACATCCTTTTGAGAAACATAAATAACCAAATGGTGGTTGTGTCACATTCCAAGGCATAAAGATTGGCTAATGCACCACATCACCTTGGACAGAGAAGTAGCCTAGGAATTGTGTCTGCAAATAGACAGCAAAATAAATCCTTCATAGTGGAAAGCTATTTTTAACTAACTAGCTTGACCAGTGGTACTACTGCAGTTATGGCAAAAATCCTTCAACAATCCTTTGCATTACATCAGAATTCATCTACTGTTCACAAATTATCTATTGATAAATGAAAGATAGTGTCTGTCATAACTACACCTGATAACTAACCAGTAGGTCAAAAAGAACAAATATTAGGTGAAAAAATAGTCAGTTTCAGTGTGTCTCACCCAAGGCATATGTTTGGACTTCAGTTCTATATCACGGCTTCAAAAGTTGCACAAACATCATAGAATTCAAACATTTATACCTGTCTCGATCTACTGAAAAAAGACTTGAAAGTTATTAGGGTGGTACTGAAAAGAAAGAGTGACAGAAAAGTGTGATATTTTTGCTGCCAAATCTATTCATAATTCCTTTTTCTAAGAGCCATAGGAGTTTTTCTATTCTAAACCCTCTCCTACTTCTATTTCCTTTTCAAAATCAAAAAATCATTACCTTTCTATATTTCAGTGTGACTAAGCTGTTTTATTGTCACATGTAGATCCAGATGCAAATGCATTTAAATTGAGAGATGATTCAAGTTTATTTTTGCTGCCAAATCTATTCATAATTCCTTTTTCTAAGAGCCATAGGAGTTTTTCTATTCTAAACCCTCTCCTACTTCTATTTCCTTTTCAAAATCAAAAAATCATTACCTTTCTATATTTCAGTGTGACTAAGCTGTTTTATTGTCACATGTAGATCCAGATGCAAATGCATTTAAATTGAGAGATGATTCAAGTTGACTCTGTGGTTCAAAAACACAGGACATCCTCGGCTGGATGTGCAGAGGTGAACAAGTGCAGCTTTTCTCCGTGCATGTCCACCTCAAAAAGTATTTTCCTTTATCCTCAGCTGTTACTTCCCTCCATTTTTAACTCATGCCTTGAATTACAAGATCATCCTTCTGTTTGTAGAGATAAATAGATGACAAGATGTCATAGTATCACCCCTTTCCACATTGATGCTAAACTCCCAGCTACATCATTTACTTTGTGGTCCTTCAATTTACATTAGACTAATTCACTGACCCTCTCAGAGAGGTTCTATGTAAAGCCTCCACTGTAGAGTATGCAAACAGTGATAAATTTAGAGAACCAAGAATGGAAGGTTATTACTGAAATGACTAAATGAAGACGACAAAAAAAAGCAATTCACTTTTCAATAAAATTTTGATAAGTATATTTTCATTTTTTAATGAAAACATGCCTGAAACTGTATGCTCAGAGTACTCAAATGTTATATACTCTTTTATTTGTCTTTCTTCTATTAAAAAAATTAATTTTATTTGATTAAAGAAAAAGAAATCAAAGCCCCAAATGTCAGCAATCTCATTACATTAGAATAATTCTTCAAGTAGCTTTATTTATAATTCTTACCCTCAGATGTACCTTCTTTTCTCTTTCAAGGGACATAAAAAATTAAGATTGAGCTCCCTGAACATAGTCTGCAAGATTCAGCATGTAATGGCTGGAAGCTATTATTTCAATATTAATTTATATTTTGCCAAGCATTAGGGACTTAAAATATTCAGGTATACACATTCTTGTTACTTACTTCCCTTTGTGAACTTATTATGTAAATTACATTCTCATGAAATGAAATTTTATAACTGAAAGATGTATAATTAAGATTCAAACTGTACTGTATTCAGTTGCAGATAATTCATTCTGGCTGAACAGAGGGCATTATTACTATATGAATCTATACTGTATTTAGCTTTAGAAATACAGTTTTAAATTTCCTGTACAACTACCCACTCATGTGAAAAGAGAGCAATATAATCTGAATTTTGTTGTAATTTTCCTGTGAAGATATAGGTGATCCTATAGAGATACTCAGCAGTGTTGAGAATAGAACCCAAATTTTTGATTGAAGAACAGGTAAAACACAAGGAGAAGAATATACCACAGCAGAAGCTTATTGGAAGAAATAATAATTATTCTTGGAAAAAGTAACTTTAATAGGTTTAGAAACAGGACAGAAAAAAAATAGTGCCCATTTTTATCTATTAAGTTGGCAGAAACAAACTAAATTTTGTATGATTTCAAAGTAGGGACAGAAAAATAAGTTTTCATCAGGTAACTGTTCCATGATGCAGTTAAAGCAAAATTAAAAGTCTTAGGGTCTATTAGAGGTAGAGGTCTACTAGTGTCAGAATTAGACATAGTAATTAGGTGCTTCGTTCCCTACAAAAATCACCTTTACCTATGTAAAAAGTAGACATGTTGAAGACTGCACGTTGAAGGTCCTCGTTATTCTTGGAAACTAAGTTCATCTCATCTTCTTCCTGCTCTCTTCCCTTTCCTATTGAAGGCATGTGCATAAACTTCCTTTATGTTCTACACTACTGTTGCATAAAATAGACATTTACCTAGTATTGTAGGATTATCTACCTATGATTAAATTTTGTGGGTCAACACAAGTACAGTAAATGTATACTGGTTGAAGAATGTGGGTACATCTGACCTGTATAATGAAGGTATAATGAAGAGCCTTTAGCCTATAAAGTTTTACATAAACCATAGACTTTACAATACACTGAGAACATAGATAGCTTATATTGTGCGTCATTTTCTGTATTTTTACATGAGAAAATTCTGGATACAGCTGCTGTTAAAGGTAAGATTAAGTAAAAGCAAGGATTCCCAGCCTGTGAATGTGCATCTAATTTATAATTTATAATTATAATTTTTATAATGACAAGCTTTTAGAAATCTAAATAAGTGCAGGTTTTGGGTTTTTTTTTCTGTTTGGATTTCCATTATTGCTGTGTGCAAAGTAATAGATGATCAACACAAATGTGCAAGGAGTCCTTCAGAGTTGAACCAGATTAATACAGAAAGTTTACAGTATTTTATCTTCCTATGAAACCTGGAATTAATTTTTTCCCAAGTAA
>NW_008674162.1:26226-33175 GCF_000695815.1 Acanthisitta chloris
TAATAGTTAAAGTAAATCCCAAAAATCCCTTTTCTGCAACACTTTCAAATGCAAGTGTAGAGTGATTGCAACATCAAACATAATTTTATTGTAAACTAGACTTCATTTTAATTCAAGAGAAGGATTTTTGGGAAACTGCTTCAAGCAGTATAAAACCAGTTTAATGTTACATTTGTTAAATATGAGCCTATCACCTCCCTGAATTAGAAATTCTAATTTTTTTTTTCACAGCATAATTTGTGCCTTGTGAAATTATTTCATACATAATTTCACCTCAAGTATCCCATGTTTTTTATGTCCCATTTAAAATACATGATTACATTACAAACTGTGGTACATCAATAGCAAGAGTTAGAAGAGAAAATTTTACTTTAGAAGGTTTTGTTTACACTCCTGTTATAATGTTGGTTAATTTCTTATTTTTCAAAGCTGAATATATGGGTTATATTCCAGTCCAGTCACTAGAAGTTTGAACATAGATTTGGCAAGGATAGAGATAGAATAACACTAGAAATATCTGTAATCAAATTGTATTAGAATAAGCATAGTTAGTGTGAGACACTGAAAAAAAACCCCAACCTGATTCATGAGCCAATTCAAGAAGTCAGATGATAATTTCATATGCAGTGAGAGACAATTTGTATCAGCTTGTGAGTCTTAACAATAGAATTTAACATGGGATATCCACATTCTTATGACTCCTACATGTTATTATCTGTCATCTGTGGTCATTCTGTTTAAAATTATGGTATTTATCTGTACATCAGAAATAATTCATTTTTCAACATCACAAAAGTTATAGCCCTAACCAGTGCAAAGGTTTTCACTGCCACAAATTAGTGGGAAAAAAACAACTACATGTATTATTAATGCATGGGCAATTATTTTAGCTCTGCACAAAACCACTGGCTCCTGACTCTGAGAAACCAAGGATGAGACACTGCACAGCAGTAAGCTGACACTAAATAGCACTCAATGGAGTCCCAGGAATTGCTTGGCACTGGGATAAGATACCAATTTGGTCTGATGCACTATACATTGGGGATATTTCAGTAGCTGCTTCCCATTAGGAAGGTACAAGACACTGCAGATCACCTGTTTCTACCTGAAGCTGATAATGATCCAGGGTTGTACTTTGTGTGTGTACTTTGGACTGCTGTTTATAGGGACACAAGAGAGTGAGATTTAGTCATGGCAATGTTCCATCCTGATCATAATTTGGGTTGGTAACTTTCTCTGAAAGTCTGATAGCAAAAATATTATTCCACTTGTGTTTTTACTTGGGCAAGAAAAATAAGTTTCCAAGGCTGTTCATTAAAAAATAACACCGTGTTAAACAGCACTAATTCCTGGAAACAGACAGTGTTTCTGGTAAACTCAAGAGGAGTTTAGCTCAGGTGCTGTTTGGCAAGGCCAAGGCCTTATGAGTATTTCTCAGATCATGATGTGTCCTGGTAGAGGTCGGAGAATGTATGATCACAGACATAAGCACATTATTATATCCTAGAAGAACCTTTTACACAACTTTTCCATGGTAAAGCCATATTCTTAAAAATTAAACATAATTATTATCAGGAATTTAAGATTTCCTCAGTGGATCAAAGTGCTGGTAGACTTTCAGATAATATCTTTATATCACAGTTAGAACACCATAGTATCTTATAGGACATATTTTTCTAGTGTGGCTTCACTGATTTCCCACTTGTGAATTTCAGAAGAATCTTATATAATTATTCTAAGAACAATTAGGTCATTTGGTGTTTTGTTTTCAACTCCATATATCCCTTTTTTTCCTAACTTGTTTCAAAAATCTTCAGAGACCTGAACACTTTTCAGAATGAATTTTTGGGAATGAAGCAACAAATCCTGCTTTCTCAAAAGGTTTTCCATACATCCCAAACCAGTCTGAAGGAAAGTTTCAATAATAATGAAGTCAAATATAAGGGTTGCCAATGATCATTTTTATTTGGAAGGAAACTTTACACCAATTTGTAAGCTGAATTTTGTTATATAAGTAATCAGATAACAGTACTAAACTGAGAGGTTGCATGGCAATTATAAATTGCATTGTGTACTATACAAAGAGTAAAGTTCTTGGTATATGAAGTGACAAATAAGAAACTTATACTTTATGTACTATGCATAAAAGCCAGGTGAGAGTGAAACTGCATAGCATATGTTCAGAAACTTAAATTTCTGAAATCAAGAATTTTGGATCAATTACTCCTATAATTTCACAAAATGAACTTTGATTCAGCAGTTTTTTCTATGAAAATCTACAGTCTTTTGACTGTCCAGTCTTTGACTGAAAAGAAACCCTATTTGCTAATGCTATTAAAAAAAAGTTATAGAATAGCATAGGTTGGAATGGACCACTTAGTTCCAACCCTGCTGCCACAGGCAGGGACACTTTCCACTAGACCAGATAACTCATAGCCCCATCCAGCTTGACCTTGAACATTTCCAGGGATGGAGCATCCACAAGCTCTCTGGGCAACATATTCCAGTGCCTCATCATCCTCACAGGAAAGAATTTCTGCCTTAAATTTACCTAAATCTACTTTCAGTTAAATCCATTACCTATTGTCCTGTAACTGCATCCCCTTGTAAAAGGTCCCTCTCCAGATTTTCTGTCAGCCCCACTTTAGCTACTGAAAGGCTGCTTTGAAGTGTCCCTGGAGCCTTCTCTTCTCCCGAGTTAACAGCCCCAACTCTCTCAGCTTGTCTTTATACAAGAGGTCTCCCAGACATGTGAACATTGCCATCTCCTCTGGAATTGCTCTAAAATGTCCACATCGTTCCTAAGCTGGGGGCCCCAGAGTTGGTCACACTACTCCAGGTGAGCTCTAACAAGAGTAGTGTAAAGGAGCAGAATCACCTCCCTCAACCCACTGACCGCACTGCTATTGACATAGTTGAATTTCTGGGCTGCGAACACTCATTGCCCGGTCATGCTGAGCATTTCATCAACCAACACCCACAAGTCTAACTCCTCAGCACTGCTCTCTTTCTGCTGCCATTCTTCACCCAGCCTGGGTTTTTTACATGGATTATCCCAACCCCTGTGTAGAACTTTGCACTTGGCCTTGTTGAACTGCATAAGATTTGTACAGGCCCACCTCTCAAGGCTGTTGAGGTCCATCTGGATGGCATCTCTTCCCTCCAGACTGTCAACCTTGCCACTCTGCTTGGTATTATCTTCAAGCATGCTGGGCATGGCACCAACGAAGATGCTAGACAGCGCTGGTCCCTATACCAAACTCAGAACACTGCTCATCAATAGTTACACTTGGACATACAGCTGCTGACCGCAACTCTTTGAGTGAGACCTTCCAGCCAATTTCTTCTCCCCTGAGTCATCCGCACATCAAATCCATGTTTATACAGTTCAGAGATGAAGGTGTCAAGTGGAACAGTGTCAAACAAGCTTAGTACAACTCCAGGGAGATGACCTCAGTTGTGCTTCCCTCATCCACTTCTGCTATAACACCGTTGTAGGAGGCCACTATTTGTGAAGCATAATTTGCCCTTAGTGAAGCCATGTGGGCTGTCACAAATCACCTCCTTACTTTTCATGTGCCTTATCATAGTTTCCAGGAGGATCTGCTCCATGATCTTGTCTGGCACTGAGGTAAGACTGTAGTTCCCTTGATCTTCCTTATTTCCCTTTTTAACTATGAGAGTTATGTTTTCCCTCTTCCAGTCAGTGGGAACTGTTACCAGAGTGCCACAACTTCTTGAACCTGAAATATCGTGGCTTAGACAGTTCCTCCATCAGTTCCCTCAGGATCTGAAGCTCCATTTCATCAGGCCCTATGGACTCACAGATACGGTTTTGCAGAGAGGTATTTTAATGAATTATTGGGCCAGCAATCTATGTAGAACTGTAGCTTTAAATCATTACGTTAGTCATAGGTATTTAAATCATAAATAACTCATACATAAATCACTTGCTTACTTCTAGTAGGTCTGTGCTACGAAAATGGAAGTAGCAAGCTGGCATTTTTTTTCAGATCCTGAGCTCCATTTCAACCATATCCTTCTCTACAAGGCCTAAAATTGTCATTAAGATGGAATCTAAAGTTTTTACTAATTCAATAATTGACTTGCTGCCTAAGATGTTGTGCTGTTCCTGAAACACAGCTACATCACACTGTTTATAAATGTATAGGTATTTGTGTTAAGTGAAGTGATTTAATCAGAAATTACCAGACTGCGCAATGTGTGATTGTTTATCAAACTAATCTAAAATTAAAATCTAAAATCTAAAATTACACTAAATCAATCACAGAGGTTTAAATCTGCTATTTCTAGGCTATAGCCCCAACACTAGGGACATGTTTCTCAAGTTTGTGGAGATACACACTCTGGTGCCTAAAATTTATGACATTTCAGCACTGTACTAAAAGGTCACCAACTCCACCATTTCAGACAATGATTAAGTAAAACTGACATTCTTACCAATTACATGTTGGTGCCAGATGTTAAACTGTAAATGTCTGCAAAAACTTTAAAGACACTCATTCCTCTTTGCTTTTTCTAAACTGGCCATTAGAAACTATCGTTCCAAACCTGTTCTCTTTCTTATAAACATTGAGATGGGATGAAGTGAATTTTCAGACAGGTTTCATATATTTATTGGCCTTTCCAGAATACCTTCTAAATTGCTGCCTTGTGATGAAGGCAAACTGCAGGTAGCATATATAACGTATCTTTGTTTCTTCAATTCAGAATGCAGTCAGATACACATTCAGTCACCTGTGAGATGCTGTATGTTTACCTTGGAGTTTTTATTCATCATAAACTGAATACACAATTACTTGTTTTGACAACAACTCACTTTAGTGTTGATGAATCAACTGCTGCTTTTTGACCAATAATTCCTTTCTTCTTAGAAAGAAAAATTTGTGTTCTAGTAGGTGAAAGAAGCTAACTATTTTTCTATATACTTTCTTCTTGAGCAATGAAAATTATTTTACTTTCAGCTTTAGTCTCCTATTTTATCCTGACAGTGTGAATTTCATTTTTATGTGGGGAAAACTTTTTTGCTTATCTGGAAAGGAAGTTCTCAATGTGAAACACCTAGTAATCTTCCAGTATGAGCTCCAAGAAGTTGCTATATATTCTCTGAGCTGCTTTAATTTTTATGAGTAATGTCAACTGATTGAAACTTCTCAGACATTCAGAAATTATAAAGTACTGAAATAGTTCTCAGACATGATAAAGTTCAGGTCCGTGAAATGAACTATCTGATTCATAACCACAGCACTGGGAACTGTGCTACTATTTTTAGAATCATAGAATCATCAAGGTTGGAGGAGATCTCTAAGATCATCCAGTCCAACCATTAACCTACCAATCCACTGTAACCCCTAAACCCTAAACCATATCCTCCAGCATCAGATCCAGATGCCATTTGAACACTTCTAGGGAGGTGATTTCACCACCTCCCTGGACAATCTATTCCAGTGCCTGACTACCCTAACTGTGAAAATTTTTTTATTGACATCTAATCTGAATCTCCCCAGTTTCAGCTTATGACCATGCACTATAATATTTTCAGTGCAAGCATGGCAGGAGAGACCATCCCTCGCCTCTCTATCTAAAACCCCCCTTTCAGGTAGTTGTAGAGAGCAATGAAGTCACCCCTGAGCCAGCTCTTCTCAAGGCTAGACAAACCCAATTCCCTCAGCTGTTCCTCATACAACATGTTTTTCAGGTCTTTTATGAGCCTTGTTGCCCCTCACTGGGGACAAGAGCAAGTCCAGTGCCTCAATGTCCTTCTTAAAGTGAGGGGCTCAAAACTGAACACAGTCCTTCAGGTGTGGACTCACCAATGCCATTTTCATGGGGATGATCACTTCCCTAGTCCTGCTGGCCACACTATTCTTGATACAGCCAAAGATGCTGTTGGCCTTCTTGGCCCCTTGTGCACCCTGTTGGCTCACACTGAGTTCTTTTGCTGGTTCCCTCATTACCCTGGAGTGGATCTTATCAGGACCCATGGACTTGTGAGTACCCAATTTGCATAGCAGGTCATTAAATATCTCATCCCAGGTTATGGGGGCTTCGCTCATCTCCCCATCACCAACTTCCAGCTCTAGGAAGACAACCAAGTTAAAATATTTGTACTGATTGCATTTGTTAAAAATGTCTTAAAAATGGAAAGGGAAGTCAAGAAATATCACTGGCATGCTTGAAATCCATTTAATCTACAGTTTGTACAAGACATATTAATAAAATAACTGTCAATGATGCATGAACAAAACACAGGGTTAATATTTTCCAAAAGTTTTATATATTGCTTCTGCTTTCTTTTGATGTTTTCAAATTTGGCATATCTCTTTCCTTCTCAATGGATTATTTGCTGGCTTTGTGTAATTGTAAACTAAATTTTACTTTTCTGCAAAGGGTCTGGCTTGTTCATCTCATTCCCTCCCATCAATGGATAATACACATGGATAAGATCCTCCTAAATCTTCTCTTTTCCAGACTGAATAGTCCCAGCTTTTTCAGCCTCAGATCATAAGATGCTCCAGTCCCCTAGTCATCTTTGTGTCTCTGGAATGGACTTTCTTCAATAAGACCATGTCTGTCTTGTAACTGGGAACCCAGAAATGGAACCAGGATTGCAAGCTTCACTTCACCAGTGCATTTGGAGAAGAAGGATCACCCTTCTCAATGTGCTTTCTAGTGCAGCCCAGATATCTGCTGGTCGTCTTGGCTACACAGGCATATTGCCAGCTCATAGTCAGCTTGGTGTCCACCAAGATCCTCAAGTCTTTGTAACACTGTTTGACTCACTGTGTGTACTGGTGCTTGGGGTTGTTTCTCAACAGATGGAGGATTTTGCATTTCTCTTTGTTGAACTTTGTTTGATTCTTATCAGTCCAGTTCTCCAGTCTGTTCAGATACCCTTGAATGGCAACAGAACTATCTGCTGTACCCA
>NW_008674162.1:33233-38812 GCF_000695815.1 Acanthisitta chloris
CACTGACCAGGTCATTAATGATGAGGTTGAACACTACTGGCTTATATCACAGAATTATAGAATCTGTCAGGTTGGAAGGAACCACAGTGAGTCATTTGATCCACCCTCTGTGCTTTAAGCAGGGTTGTCCTAGTGTACACAGCACAAGATTGAGTCCAGATGGTTCTTTAATATCTCCAGTGATTGAGACTCTGACATCTCTGGGCAATCTGATCCAGTGCGCAGTCACTCACACAGCAAAGAAGTTCTTCCTCATTTACAGGTGAAACTTCCTGTGCATCAGGTTTTGCCCATTACCTCTTGTCTTGTTGTTTGGCATCACCAAGAAGAGCCGGGCTGTATCTTCTTGGCACACTCCCTTGCCAATGAGATCACCTCTCAGTCATCTCTTCTCAAGGCTGAACAAACTTCGAGCCTCAGCCTTTCCTTGTAAGAGTGGTGCTGCAGTCCTTTCATCATTCTCATTGGCCTTCACTGGACCCACTCCAGGAGCTCCGTGTCTCTCTTGTACAGAGGAGCCCAGTCTATTCTGGGCATTACTGACTTACCTTTAATCGGACTTTGTGCAGCTTATCACAGTGCTCCTGGGCCAGGCTGCTCAACCAGTTTTCAAGCTACCTTACTGTTCATGTATCTAACCTGCATTTGGTCAGCTTATTTATGAAGGTACTATGGGGCACTCTGTCAAATGCCTTATTAAAGTTAAGGTAATGTCTCTTCATCCACCAAGCCAGTCACCTAATTGTAAAAGACTCTTATTGGTTAAGCACTTCTCATTGCAAATCCATACTGACTGACCTCAGTCACTTTTTTGTGTTTCTCATGTTTAGAAATGGTTTACAGGTTAGTTGCCTCATCAACTGTTGCTATAATACACATGCAGCAAGTTCACAGTGCATCTCATGAAATTTTTGATGAAGCTGCAAGTCAGATTTCAGCAAGACAGTATTTCCAGTCTGTGACACTTCTCTTAGCAAATAACATCTAAAGTCTGTTGCTAGCAAAAATACAGATGATAACAAAATTTATAAGTCAACTCCATATCCAGATCTGAAAAGAACGTGAACTGAAACACAACAGAAGAAAACAGAGGTGAAATCAATCTTTAATATATAAGCTTATATTGATATCTTGAAATTCCTGTTTTCCTCCGTGAGACTTATGTAGGAGCAAATCATTGAATCAAAACACATTTAATAGAACCTACAATAGATTATTTAATGATCTAATCTCTTGTAGATCAAATGCAATTTCACCACATTATTTCTGTATGGAGCTCAATAATCAGTAGTTGTTAAAAGAGTAATTTTCTGTTTGCTACAGCTTTAGTTCCGTATGAAGACAACGAGGATAATCATACAAAGGTCTTGAAGCATATCAATATATTGGGCAAAAGAGTAGTGATGGCCTACTTCAACTGCACAGTTAGTGTGACAAGCTTCAAAAAAGTGGAAATTTTGCTACCCCCTTAGTATAAATTGTGCCCAAAGATTAATTTGGAAGTCTTCAGTAATTCATTCTTGTCCCTCACATACCAACCACCACTCCCTTTCTCAGAAATAAATATACAATTTCAAGTGTTGGACTTTTCATATGACAGAATAGTTTATATATTCATTCTTCAGGACAGATGTTAGAAGCAAACTAAGAAACTAGATTCTTAAGAAGCTGTGTTTGAATATTATTCTCACCAAAGGTTTCTAGTATGCACATGAATCACTTTGGTAAGAACAGTCAGTGCAAGAGCAGCCTTCCCTCATCTGACATTTGTTATGAATACAGTAATTTAAATTAATAAATTTTGCTACATTGATCCAGAAAGTAATGAGTGCTAAAAAAAATCATATTATACAGTATTTTTAAACAAACAATAAATAACTGAAAAACTTAATAGATATGCCAAGGGTTTGACCAAGTAAAAATCTACATCGCCTTTAACGACTTCATTAAAAGCATAGAGAGAAAAAAGAAAGCGTTCATGAAATTTTTTTAAATTAATGCGGGTTTTTGCAGTCTTTTCCTAGATCTAACAAATTAACCTAAATTCCATGATTAGAGAACCTGAAAAACAATCATGTCAGGGAGTCTTTACGCTGTTGGTTGTTTGAGTGCTGTCTTTTCAGAAATTTCGCTGGGTTAATGATCTACTATAGGAACACAGGATATCTGTGCAAAGGACTAGCATAGCAATGCAGTCTTTACAGGCATTCTATTCTGAGGTGTAATGAGAAAAATCTCAACACAAATCACAAACTGCTCTTGTGTGTCACTGACTTGTTCAAAGTAGGTATTTGCCAAGCTAGATGTCCTCAGGCAGGTAGAGAAGATTCATTTTCACAAAGACCAACGTGAACATCAAACAATTATCAACCCTGTTGTCCAATGTCAGAACACAGGGCCTTTGGTAAAACAGCATATCTTTTGAAATATTTCTTACACAGCATTGCAAGTGCCAAACTTTTAAGGTAATTCATTAAATTCAGAGGTTAATCAAAGTTTTCCAGCAAAAGTTGTTCTCTTTCTTAGCATCACCTGGACTAAGGAGCAAAAAATGACTGTACTTCAGGATTAGAAACCTTTTGTCCTACCCTGTGAGTTTTACAAAAATTTTTGCCTTATACTCTAGTGTCAGTGAAATGTTGAGGCTTAGGTGGGTTGGAATGCACCATACAGGAAGAGGAACAAGTCCTGGTTTTTGAAAGGTTATAAGGATACTCTGAGCAATAGAAATAATAGGTTTTGATTTTTTGACTTAGCTGCTAGGAAGAAAATCACTACACATCTAATTTTCATTTTGTTTTGGTTAGTTTTTCAACAATCAATGAAGACTCTTAGACAACATAGCTCAGCCTAAAAGGAAAGACCCATCAGAATCTGAATTTCATGAATATAAACAGAAATACTCTGCACAGACTAAATCCCAGAATAATAATGGAAGACTCTTGCAGAGTATAACACAGCTTAACCACTAATTTCCTCAAGAAAATAATGAACTTCAAATTTTGGTGTTTCAGGCTTTTTCTCCAGGCAAGCAGTTTAATAAAACCAATAAGATGCAAAATAAAATAAAAACACTGAGGAAAAATAAAAATAAACCAAATAATTTCATCTTATGTTGAAATATTAAATTTCCATTTTTATTTTTAAAAATGTAGATTTAAATTTGCAAGGTAATTATCCAAAATGACCTCTGAAGATGCTCCAAAGACTCATTAACATTAAATTTATTCAGGGTTTCAAGCAGGCTATTTCCATTTTACATAAAAGAAACATAATGAAGCATGGAAAGTATAATGTAGTTATAATGAAGTACAACTAATGGGTGTCTATTTGTGTAATAGATAAAGAATTGCAACTAGGTAGGATCACAGAATTGCAGAATATTTGGAGTGGAAAGGGACCTATGAGGATCATTTAGTTCAGTTCTTGGCCCTGCACAGGACATCCTCAAGAATCACACTATGTTCCTGAATGCATTGTTCAAATGGTTCTTGAACTCTGGCAGGCTTGGTGCTGTGACCACTTCCCTGGGGAGCCTTTCTACAGTGCCCAACCACCCTCTGGGTGAAGAACGTGTTTCTAATAGCTAACCTAAACCTACAACATTTCAGACCACTTTCCCAGGTCATGTCACCTGCTGCCAGAGAGATCCATGCCTGCCCCTCCACTTCCTCTCCTGAGGAATTTGTATACAGTAATGAGGTCTCCCTTCAGTCTCCTCTTCTCCAGGCAGAATAGTTCAAGTGATCTCAGCTGCTCCTTGTATAGCTAGATAAAGTAACAAATAAAAAGCAATACCTACACTTCGTTTTATGCACAAAATGCTCCTGTCCTCTCCAAGGAGGAGGTTTGGTTGTTATGTTTCTTTTAATGTCAGTAGTATGTTTTGTTGCCCTGATGAAAAATGGACTCAATACTTGCCTAATGACAAGTCTATCAAATGATTCACTGTTAGCACTTGCCTAGAGGTAGTTGATCTCTGCTGAGTTTGCTCAAATATCTCAGGAGACCTAGTGATAACCAACTTGCATAAATCCAGTGCATACAGCAAAATCAAGTATGCTTCAGTTTTCCATATCTTCTCCATTTTCCTGGTCTGTATACATAAGAATGCTTTACCAACAGAGCACCTGAGAAATTTTATCACTTTACTAGCAGCCAGCTAAACTGAACAATCCATATGATGTTTGTTTCCCACTTGCTTTGGACTAGAAGACGGCATTAAGTTCACAGTAGGGAATGTATTTTTCATGTACTCTCACTACTTCAACCGTTTCCACCTTGGTTATGCACACCATGCTTAAGGAAAACAAGTTATTTTCATTAAAACAAATGAACAAGGAAGGAGTATTGGATTGCTGTCAGGCTTTGATATTACTTCCTCTTCTAATTCAAATGAAAGACAACTAAAAAATTCTGGTCCTACTGTCAGACACAGTCATGATGAATATATCTGGAAATTATATCATGAAGTTTCAAGTATTATTATTATTAACATAAAATAGTCCACACCAAAATTCTTTAAAATGAAATATTTCAGGTCTTGCAGGATCTAGAAAGTTTGTAATAAGTTAATGTAATACAAGACAGAGAAGGAAGCTTCATAGCTGAGATGACTAAATCATGCTTGAATGGTAAACCACACCAAGCATAAAAGATCCAAAAATGTATGAATCTGTTTTCTGGTATAATGCACTCCAATGTGTGACGTAAGTCCTAATCTCACCATCTTTTGTGACTTTTGAATTATTTTGCAACTAATCTTCTAATATTGTGCACCTCTGCAAGAAGTAAAGGCCCCTGCATAATACATATATATATATGCACACACAAGTTTATAACACACTGTGGGAACACAACCACATGTAGGGCAAAACTTCAGGTCAGTAACCAGGTGATTAAAGGACTGTACCATGTCTTGTCTTGGAACTTACTAAGGGTTTTATAGGCAAAGATATTTTCTGCTTATCTTAATCCCTGACTGAAGGTTAACCATATTTGATGATATTCTTGATTTCAATACCTATGATTAAAACAGTGAGTATAAAGTGGTGGCTTTAGCTACACTTATTTCTCTGACAGTTTTGGTTTAATCCGAATTCAGAATCATCTCCATTCTAAATCCTTTCTTGACAATGAAAATCTTGATTTTGATTGTAGTGAGGTTGAATCTGAAATTATCAGTCTATTTTAATTATTTCTCAATCAGTGAAACAAGATTTATAGAATCACAGAATCATTAAGGTGCAAAAAGACCTCCAAGATCATTGAGTACAGCCTTTTAAACTGCCTTGTCAACTCGACCATAGAACTAAGTGCCACATCCAGTCATTTCTCGAACATCTTCCAAGATGATGATTTCACCACCAACTTGGACAGCCCATTTCAATTGTTAACCACCCTTTCAGTACAGAAATTCTTTCTGATGTCCAACCTAAACCTTCCCTGGTGCGGCTTGAGGCCATTTCCTCTTGTCTTGTCACTAAATGCCTGCAAGAAGAGCCCAACTCCCACGTTGTTACAACCCGCTTTCAGGTACTTGTAGAGAGCAATAATCCCTCCTTAGCTGCAGCTCAGTG
>NW_008674163.1:0-229 GCF_000695815.1 Acanthisitta chloris
CCCCAGCCATGGGGTGCTCCCACAGGAGTTCCCAGCCATGGGGTGATGTTCAGGGGTTCCCCAGCCCTAAGTTCCCCAGCTCTGGGATGTTGCCTCGGACATCCCCAGCCCTAGGGGTCTGCCCCGGGGGTCCCCAGCCCTCACCTCGTTGCCTGCCAACACCCAGCTGCTCTCCGAGTCCCGGGAGTCGGATTTCTCCGCCATGGGGACAGCCCAGAAGCACCTGTAG
>NW_008674164.1:0-1081 GCF_000695815.1 Acanthisitta chloris
CTTCTCGCCCCATCCTCCCCCAGCCCATCTCATACATCCCACCCTGTCTCACCCATCCCACCCCGTCCCATCCCCACCACACCATGATTCCCACCACAGTGACTGGTATGAGTCCTGGGATCCTGGCCAGGGTGACACCATACAGAGAGGACCCTGCCATAACCCCTCCAGGACCCTTCCCTTGTCCTCAACATGCCTTCCCCACCACATCCCTTGTGGGAGGATGTACTGGCTCCTGTGCATATTAACCACAGCTTCTGAGCCCCATGGGGGCCTTAGCCTTCATCCTCTGTCCCAACATTGCCATGGGAAGGTTTTGGGGCTCTGTGTAGGACAGAATCTGCTCCCTCAAGATGGTTTACATACACACATTGTCCATGTTGTTGTAGCCAGCACTGTCACATCCTTCAGGACAGATACATACCTGCCATGCCAGGTGTGGGACACAGGCTACAAACCACCCTGGCCCTCTCTGCTGTATCTCCTTGGATGCCTGGGGAAGGTGGGCTTGGGCTTATCAAAATCCTCCACTTCCCTGATGTTGGGGCATGTTGATGACCCTGGTCCCCGGGGGTGGCTGGACCTCTGGCAAGTCCAGGGTGGTGGGGTACACGGCTGGTTGCATTACCCCAGGCAGCCCTGTCCCCCTGGCACAGCCATCTGGGCTGGCGCTGCCGCAGCCACCTGCCGTCTGCAAGCGGCACCTTGCCACAGTGCTCCTGCTCCAGAAACCTGCCCCAGAAACTCCCTTGCCGTGCAGCCCCTGCCCTGGTCCTGGCTGGCGCAGTGGGGTGGCTACCAGCCCATGCTCCCAGCCACCTTCCCCGCGGCTGCTGGCAGGAGCAGGAATTCGGGAGGTTATTGGAGCTAGCTGAGGTTATCCTCCTGTGTGGTCAGATGCAGAGTGTGTCTGTATCATCTCCACCTTCTGCTACACAAACCCACTGGGGCTATGCATGAACATTTTCCTTCCTTGTCCTGGAAGAATTTGGCTTCCCAAGTCCTGACCAGAGAGATTGGCATGGGTCTGAGCTCTGCCTGGGCTGCTGAAAATTTGGAGATGGCTGACTCCTCCTGCAGG
>NW_008674164.1:1116-1796 GCF_000695815.1 Acanthisitta chloris
TGCTGTGGGACGTGGACTGCCAGTGCCCCAGCACTGCCAGGCACTGTTCCTGAAGGGAAAGGCTATGCCCAAGAGAGCCAGTGGGCTAATTTAAGACAGAATGCATGACCTACGACTGTGGTAAATCTCTGTGAGGGACTGGAGATGCAGCAAGTGGAGCATTGCACTTCCCAGGTAAATCAAAGCAGTTGGGGAGCAAAGCAGCAACATCAAGGGGGTTTCGTCAGTGGAAAATACCAAAGTTTGAGCAAAGAAGCAGGAGTTGCTGGTTTGGACATGCTGTCACTCAAGGAGACAAGCAATGGAGAAGTGAGTGATGATGCACTGTTAACACATGCACCAGGATACGATGCTGCAACAGTGGGGAAGGAGAGGGCTGGGGGGTGATGGAGATGCCAAGAAACATAACCAAGGGCCAGACTCAGGCTGGGAAGATTTGCTGTTTCCCCATGAAGTCACTCCCAGGAAATCCTCCCTGCTGGAGACACCATACCAATTCCTGCAGCCAGAGCCAGCCAGCTTAGTGAGATGCAGAAACCTCGTTTATTCTGCAATTCCAGAGGTCTGAGTTACCCAAGCACAAAATTTCTGAACGGAGCACATGGGGAAATTGCTTATTCACACTTGAATAACTCAAAAATGGCTGAACCAATTTTACTTAAACTTTCTCCAAGAATTCC
>NW_008674164.1:1827-3481 GCF_000695815.1 Acanthisitta chloris
GGGGGCCAAAGCCTGGCAAATTTCAGCCCGAAAGGAATTTATTTCAGAATAGGATGAGAAACTGGAGCAGGCAGCAGGGGGGGCGCGGGCCGGGGGAGGATGCTCCATACAATCGCGTCTCTCCCCACGTGCTGTAATTAATGAGCCCCTGCTTGCTCCCACTGGGCTCCGGAGCCTCAGGCTCCCCTGGTGCCAGCGGGTGCAGCACTGCAGTCCCAGCTGGGGGCTGAGGATTTCGGGGCAGATCGCTGGCCAGGGAGCCCCAGTTGCTGCCTGTGTGTTGCAGCTGGTGGGCAGCCTGGGGAGCAGCTCTGGCAGGGCTCCGACGCCTGCACAATAGGAAATAACTGTGGTAACTGCATGGTATTTGCTGGCAGGGGCTGGCTCTGTAATGCCAACCCGCCTGCTTGGGCAAGGACTTGGTGCTGAGGACAGCGCTGCTGTGGTCCCCTGGGGAAGGGGTGATGGCGTGGCGGGGAGACATGCATGTCTGTATAAACACGGACATCTCCCGGCCACACAATGACCCTCCACACACTCCACCAGCCTCAGATCCCTGCACCAACACTTCCCCCATCACCTTGGAGTGATGGCTGGACCCGAATAGGGCTGCAACAAGGACCGTGTTGGCACGATGTGGGCAGGGATGGGCTGAGAGCTGAAACGTGGGGCCGGGGGATAGGCAGGGGAGCATGTCTGCAGCACTGACCTGAGTTAGCGATGCTCTGCCTTAGAACAGCCTCCAGCCTGCATGGCAAAACTGTGGTGCCCACGGTGTCCCTGGGAGGCATTCCAGTACAGACAGGGAGCGGCAGAGATGAAAGGAAAACCTCGAAAAGCAGCAACGGCCATGGAAGTTCAGAGGACAAACCTCCTTGCCCAGCCCTCTCTCTGTAAGGAATTTCCCACCCACCCAGAGACCCCATCCTGTTGGAGTATGCCTGACTTTCAGCCCCTATTTCCAAACACAGCCCTGACGTGCTCTGATAATGGGTCCACATCTCACATGCACATGCACAGTGTGTGTCAGACCATGGCCCTGCACACGGGTGTACCCACGCACCCTGCCCGCTGCGCCCAGCCACCGCCCCTCGCCTCCTTTGCATGCGGCAACCTCAGCTGCAATTTCATAAGGAAAGGTGATTAGGGAACAATTATTCCTATTTTCTCAGAAGATCTAAGGGGCATCAAATGAAATTACGCAGCAAGAGTCTACAAACAAACAGATGGGAGTGCAGTCCTCGAAGGGCAGCCAGTCCTAGGAGCACATTGCCATGGGTTAGGTACTGGGATGTGTGTTTGAAGAGTGGCACTTAGTGATTGGGAGAAAAAAACCTGCAAGAGGCCTCTGTTGTCTGCTCAGCACTGACCTGGAGCACAGCTGTGCCAAGGATGTGGGAAGCTGGGTGGGGGTTTCGCCCCTGTTACTGGTCTGGGTACCACTGTAGAGGGGCCATCGAGTGACATCTCCAAGTTCCCTGTCCAAAGGGCAGCACTCAGAGGGGCAACATCTGAGTGGGCACCTGGGGCAGCTGTGCAGCTTCTGGGGGCTCACCATGCCATGCCCAGTACAAGGGGAGCCCCGGGGGCGCCTGTTGGCCAGTTTCCAGGGCAGGGAGCACTGCTGCATGCCAACTCACCTAGCCGGTGTGTT
>NW_008674164.1:3598-10948 GCF_000695815.1 Acanthisitta chloris
TGTCTCCTTCCCAGGCTCCCTGGGCAGTTGCCCCTCCGGGCGCTCCTCCCTGTTCTGCCAGGCGCTTTATGCTGCCAGCGGGTCGGGGCGGCCGGCAGCACCCGTGCCAGCACGGCTGGGTCCCCGCAAAGCAGCCACCTCCTGCCACTCCCGGTCCCCACTTCAAAACCCTCTCCTGTCCCACCCACATCCACCACCCCTTACCTCTGGCAGCTTCAGGATGCAGTTAAACACTTCAGCACTTAAAATTTCAGGTGCTAATTGCTTAGTAATGAAAACTTTAATCACAGGGCAATTAAAACCTTAAGTAGCTGTGGGAGATCCATTCCACGTCAACAAAAAAAGAGTGCCGTCACTGCTCCAGCACCACCCTGGCACAGCATGGCACAGCGCAGCTGCAACAGCCATCCCACAGCTCCCACTGCCCCCTGCTCCTGGGATCTGGGGAGCCCCCCCTTCCCACACTGAGCGGGAGGTGGCCGAGGAATGATCAGCTACTGCTGTAAAACTTAAAACCCAGCTAATTTCGGATTAAGTGCCATATGAAAGGGTTTTGTTATTTTAAATCTCCTACTTTCCAAATTCCCAGGATTAAAATTCTCTGCATTTATTTTAACCACATAACATTTGCAGACAAATCACTTCTCCCAGTGCAAAGTTTGAAGCAGGCTTAGCAGATCTAAAGCCCAGCCACAAGCTCCAGGGTGGAATCGCTGGAAGCTGCTGCTAGCGGCCGCCAGCCCTGTTTGCTGGCTCGCGCTTGCAGCAGAGCTCAGCCACCATTTCTGCAGGGGAAAAGGGCTTTCCAGGTGCTGGAACCCTGGAAGGCAGCACGAGGAGGAAGGGTGGCTGTCACTCTGGCTCCTGGGCTCATTCCTGCACTGTGGATGTGCCCTTGGGAAAATCTGATGAGGCTTGTGTGTCTGCAGAGCTGGCCCTGTCCGTCTGCCGTGGGGTGCATGTTGCAACCATGCTGATGATGTCCAGGTGACACTGTCCACTTCTGCATCAGCCCTTTCTCATCAGATGCTGACAAATGCTACACATACAAAAAAAGTAACAGTCAGCGTTTGTGCCTTTTCCCTCCTGCTCTGCAGCCCACTGGGGCCAAAAGGGAAAGGAGGCATTCAGCCTCATGTGGCTCTAGCTCTGCCTGGACAGCACCAGGGGAGCATGAGGCCAAGGTTCCAGAGCTGGGGGATGAAGTTTGGCCACAGCTGCTGGGAGGTGTGGGAAATGTGGGTGCCTGTGGGCAGCAAACTGCCCCCTGCTCTTTATCAAAAGCAGCATCGGTGTCTGGCAAATGTCACTCTCCAGCATGCTTCCCAGCTGGGAGGTCCGTTTCCTCCTCCCGTCGCCCCTTTCCCCTTGCTGCCTCCCAGCCCTGAGGCAGGATGGGGCACAGCAGGATGGGGATGTGCTGGTGAGTGGGTGGCCATGGGGCTGGGGGGGCCAAGGCAGGGACATCAATCAGTGATGCCCCACGGTGGGGTCCTCAACCACCCCACTGCTCACTTGGGCACCTTTGCTGGTGTCCCTAATTAGCAGTCTGGCCCCATTAGGGACATTTTAGGGAGCTGCAGCTGAAATGCCAGTGCAGAGACATTTTGCATGCTTGCCCTTGAGCTGGGGTCAGCTGGGTACCTGCCTTAGTCACGGGGAGCAGATAATCTCCAAACATGGAGATTTAGGGGCTGATACCTGCCTTGTGCCACAGCCTGACCCCACAAAGACACTCCCAGTTGGGCAGTAATAACCCCCAAACAGGGTGACAAGATATTTGGGGTTCATGCTTGTATTCAGAGATGCTAGGCAGACCCTCCTGGCTGCAAGAGGCAAGAGGCCTTGCCTGACCCTGCATGCCCTGCAGAGCCAATTGCTTCCCTGGACTGAGCATGCAGGAACCAACACAATGTCCTGCTGGGACTGTCTGGGAGCAGATGGAGGTAACCGTGGAAGTGGGCATAGTGGAGCCACAGCAGGGCCAAGCACAGACCCTGGACCTCACCAGCCTCCGTTTGTCCACCTGCTCCAGGTGCTGTGGGCCAGGGGCAGCCCTCAGAGCAGGCCTGCTTTCCTGGACTCCAAGCCAAGACTTCAGCATCCCTGAGCCTCAGGGAGTACCCTGGTCCCACTTATCATCCCACCTGGAGCATCCCTTGCCCAAAGCCAGCTCCGGATGCTGTGCCTCTCGTTGCCATGGTAACCCCCATCTTTGCCGGGTTGCCATGGCTCCCCGGCCCCCAGCCGCAGCCACATCCTCAGTGTTGAGAGGACCCAGGGATTTGGGTCCTCAGGGGCTGCCACCATGGGGGATGCTGCCTAGGGCCTGGGAATGGAGAGATGAGCCAGGGCTGGGAGGAGCACTGATGGCTTGTTGGCATCTACACATCACCCAGGGGTTTGAGCTCTGGGATCACATGGGACATTGAGAAGCTTGTGGGAACAGGGTGCTGCAGAAGCATCACTGATGGAAGGGGGGTGGCATCACTTTGTGGGCCACCCTCATGCTTTTCAAACCTTCCTCCTTCCAGCCCAGGGTTTTTCTGCCTTTGCTTAGTGCAGCTGCTGTGGCCTCACAGGGTTGTGTTGGTGGGCAGGCACACAGGTGCTAGAGCCCTTTGGTGTGGCTGCATGCTGGCAGCATCAACAGCACCAAGCACGCATGACCACCCTGTTGTCACCTGCCCACTGTCCCCTCAAAACACCATCCCACCCATTGCAAACATCTCACCAGGCACTTGGGAGAAACCTCAGCATGGGTTTGCCTTCGTGTCACTTGCTGTGCTGGGGTTATGGCTATGCTCCACAGCAGTGTGAGCCTGGCGGGCTCCAGGCTTGGCGTGCTAAATAAACACAGCCACCGTGAGAAAAAGGCAGCCAGGAATAAATAGTCAAATAAAATAATAAGCTGAAGGAATAAACAAAGTGAGGACGTGCCCAGGCAGGGCACAAGCCTCCGATGTACACTTCCAAGCCGGGCTCTGGCCCAGCCCTGGTGCCTGCAGGTGGTGGAGCCCAGCCTGCTGGCAGTGCCCTGGCCGGCCGCACCCCCTCTCCCAGTTCCCCCCCGGCTGCAGGGATCCCCTCTCCCCGTCACGCCGCATTCCTGGGGTGCCCGAGGATGAAGGTGCAAACACACTGGGAGAGGTGCCAGGCAATTCCTGGCCTGCCCGGGATTTGCATCCGCTGCCCTGGCGCTTGGCTCAGGAGGGATAAGCCCAGGCTTAGCTATTGCTTCCCCTGGGGCTGGCTCCAGTGCCTAACCAGTTTTGCTGTAGCCCTTTCCCACACTAACTGGGGTCAAGGGAGATGTGTGGCCTCCGTCCCACCTCTTCCCTCCAGCGCTTGGGAGCTTTCATGGTTTAAACAGTTTTCTGCAAAGCAGACTGTATGAGGGTGGGAACGGGGCAGCCCTGGGGGCAGGGGTCTGCAGTTGGAGGGATGGGCAGAAGTCCATAGGGGAAGCAGTACTATGGGGGACCCACCAGCAGGCTGCAAAGCTGGAGTGCAGACCCACAACCTCCCCCTTGGAGCCTGGATGAGGTTTGGGTGGTGGCAGAGCAGAGACCAGCTGAGAACCTGCAAACTCAGTGCTTCCCTGGGAAAACCCACAACACAGAGCCCTGACAGCAGCAGGGGGGAGGGCAGCTCGGAGGACTCAGGGTGTAACACACTGTCCCCATTGCTGCAAACCTCCTTTAAAACTCTCCGCAGGGCCCTGACACTTCACCTCCCTCCCTCTCCAGCTGGCATCCAGTGATACTCGGCCAGGGAACAAAGGAGCAGGGTTTAAAGTAGCCAGTTATTTTAAGAGCCTGCACTGGCAGTGACAAGCGGAAAATAGACAGAAACCAGAATAAGCGACAAAAGAGCATTTCCCAATACATACTTTCACAGCAGTACTTCCATGCATTTGGTGTGAAATCTATTGCAGGCAAAAAAATTGAAGTAAAAGGAATATTGACTGAAAGCCCATCCACAAAGCTGCACCTGGGAGTCCTGGCAGGGCAGGACACCAGAGTCTTGGCCCTGCCAACAGACAGGCACTCAGCTGATGGGATTTTGTACGTAAACTTCCCATCTGCAGGTTTCCCTTAGCTTTCCAGCCTGAAAGGTTGAGTACAAAACAAATTACTGGCATGCTGTGCTCCGCTCCACCAGCCAGGCAGAGAGAGCTGCCTGGGCCTCAGCACAGCCTGGCTTACCCTGGGAGCCAGTGATGGCAGAGCTGCAGCTCTGGCATGACCCGGGCATCCTTTGTGTCCTCTGGCACAATCCTGCTGCGATTTCCAAGTGAGCCTTGTTTGATCTTTGCCTCCACATGTCTGCTCCACATGTCCTGCTCCACAGGAGCAGCCTGACTTCTCTCTGGCTCTGGCGGGATGCTTTCCCATGCCACTCGGCAGTAAGGTTCAGAGGATTCAGCTTGTAAAGAGATCAGCAACATAAGATTTATCACCTCATGAGTGCTAAATTCCTAAAAAGCCTGTCATGGTGCAGCCCTCTCCACTGCATACTGACTGGGATGCTATACTGGCCATCCAGGCTCTCCTGACATGGGAAATGGCCCCCAAAGCTGGCAGCAGCGTGGGCTTTTCCTAAAAGCATTAGCGTGCACCATCATACAGGGGAAAACCCGGTGAGGAGGTGTAGAGGAATGCAGGATGTGTTGCTTCAGCAGCCCATGGGTGCCAAGGCTGGTTCGGCAGGCCTGTGGCTGGGTGACCTTGGCGTGCTCCTGCCCCTCATCTCTGTGTGAGCCTGATGGGGTGGGAAGGAGCAGGGTGGTGAGGGAGGACCTGCCCAGCTCATATCAGCATGGACGAGAGGGCAGGGAAAGCTGATGGGCACAGAGATGTACCTGGGACTGTGCTGAGTCCCAGAGTACCCCCAGGTTGAGTGCTGGTGGCCCTGGCACAGGAAGGGATCTGCTGTCCTTTGGCAGGTGGTCAGACCTGGGCCTTTTGGCCACGGTGCAGAGCAGGGGAGGTTGCCACATTTCAGTTGGCCCAGAGCTGGGGCCATGTGTAGTCCCCAAATCAGCTGCACTGCATCAGAAAGCTTTGTCCCCTGCAATGGCTACCCAGGATGCTGTGGCACAACTCTGTAGTCTACAGGGCAGTATGGGTTTTTTTCTTCTAACTGCTAAATAACCACAAAACAACATGGAAAACATCCCTGACAGAACTTCTGGGATGCCAGCAGGAACATCCCTGCTCACTCCTTGCTGGAGTCCCAAACTGCCCACACAGAGCCCTAAATGATGCCCTGAAGGTTGGTCAGGCTGGAGGGTGAACATAGGCCCCAGGATAAGCAGCACCCACTCACAGTGTTTGAGGCAGGGACCTCTGGGGTGCCAAGCCCCCCTCAGCCAGGGTCTCCACAGGTGCAGCTACGGGTGCCCCAGGTTGTCTCCCTAGGTTCCTAACCTCCAGCAGAGCATTTGGGGGGAGGTCAAGCAGTTTATTCATTCTCTCCCCCCTCCCTTTCCAAGATGAAGAATTTAATTTTAGTTTTTACAGCTCCTCCTAGGTGGATAAATCCCTTCCTGGCGAGTCCAAGCCCTGGAAAATCTTGTGAATCTAACGCTGGCCCTTCTGGCAGTCACTGCAGCAATTCCTGTTTCTCTCCAGCCGCACTCTGTAAAGTTTTATAGTTTCCTGATTGTAGCTGCAAGGCCCCAGCCATGCTGAGGAGGGTGGCGGGGGGAGAGCCCAGTGCTCAGGAACTCGAGGCCAGGGAGGAGAATTGGGGAACTGCAGCCAGGTGGGATGTGCCAGGGAGCTGCCAGGTCCCTTCAAGGGCTCATCCGGTCAAGAATGTTCTGTGCATGGGGCTGCACAGTCCTGCACATGGTGATGTGGTCCATCATGGCTCTCATCCCATCCCGGGGTGGATCTGGGCCACCTCTGCCTGTGTGCTATGGGCTGGTGGTGGGGAGATGCCATCCGTCACCCAGCGTGGGGCATGTACATGGGGACTGGGCAGAGCTGCTGGCATCACAGCCCTGCTGAGTGCAAGTGGGGCCCCATGGTGAGACCTGGTGCTCCTCACTAATGAAAATCAGCTTTATACTTGCTTTATATCAGCTCAGCGCTGCTCTAGCTCTGGGGTGATGAAGAACATGAAGACCAAGCAGTGCCATGGTACAGCTCATCACCTTGCTTATCCCCATTGGCTACATGCATGTCCTTGGAATGTAATGTGGCACCTTCACAGGCAGAAAAGCAAGGCACAAAGGTGCTGCTCTGGCTGGGACCAGCTTCATCCTCACCCAGAATGTGGTACTTCACTGACAAAGCGATGGGGGAGGCCTGTACTTCTGGCTTTGCAGTGACGGCACTGCTTCCCACGGTGATCCACTCCCCACAGTGATCCACTCCCCTGGGAGTCTTGGGCACCCATGCGTGGAACAGATGAAGCATCACATCACCAATTCTCTTGATTTTCTTTCTGATCCTTACCTGTATTTGGCAACTTCTGATGGAAATCTGACCCGCAGTGATGTCAGGGGTGTGAGGATGGGTCTGGCAGCTGTGGGAGGCAGAGAGAAGTCTAAATACACCATCGTGGCTTAAAATCCTGGCTAACATTAGGCTTTATTAGGGAAGCTGTGAGAGAGTGAGTGCCAACATTGTAATGCCATCAGCTCTGTTAATACTTATGCTCTGTCTTTGAACGCCAAAGTCACTGCACCCAGCTCTGGCTGCTCCGTTGCCAAAAGGATACATTAAAAACAGTCCAGAGAGAGACATGGAGTGTGATGGGCAGGCATGTGATTTCTGGAGAAAAAGAGAGAGGATTAGTGCAGAGAAGAGAGGAATAAAGGGATGTGCCAGTAATATGCAGCCCCATGCACCAGCCTGGTGCCCTGCCACCAACCTGATGCCCTGCCACTGGGTCTCATGGGGCTGCAAAGCATTGCAGGAGCCAGAAGATTGTGACTGGGATGAGGACAGCTGGGTGGAAAATTTCCACTGATGACCCCACACGGGGTCTTTTCCACATCCTCCTCAGTCACCCAGCAGCCAGGGACAAAAGAGTGCCAGAGGATTCCAGGGCACCTGGGTGGCGGGTTGCAGCACAGCTGGGACCTAGCAATGGGGATGCTCTTGAGTAAGCACCACAGGGGGAAATCTCTCCTTGTCTTCCTCCTCATCCCAGCAGCCAGGCTGGGACATCCCCATCCTCTCTGCCAGCGCCACGTTGCTAGAGGACATCATGGGTCATCGAGCAGCAGAGAGACCTGTCTAACCCTTCACACCCTTCCCAGAAACAAGGGGCCAGGGGGAGGTGGTGAGGGGGGCCGTAAACTCTGCATTACCACTAATTAAGCACTTGGCTGTC
>NW_008674164.1:10983-11499 GCF_000695815.1 Acanthisitta chloris
TTTACTGTTTAGTGGTGTCTCGGGCCTTTGATGAACTTGCTATGAAGTTGAAAGGAGCTCGTGGCACAGTGCCAGGGCCCATCACAATTGTCTCTCGGGCTGGGGATGGGAAATGACCCATTTATAAAAAGTGAGGTGATAAATTAGACCTGGGAAATGGGAGCCATCAACTGTGGATAAAAGGCAGGATGGGCTGGACTGGCTGTCGGGTGTGGTGTCTCGGGCCTTTGATGAACTTGCTATGAAGTTGAAAGGAGCTCGTGGCACAGTGCCAGGGCCCATCACAATTGTCTCTCGGGCTGGGGATGGGAAATGACCCATTTATAAAAAGTGAGGTGATAAATTAGACCTGGGAAATGGGAGCCATCAACTGTGGATAAAAGGCAGGATGGGCTGGACTGGCTGTCGGGTGCCCTGCCCGTCCCCAACCCCAGTGGGTGCAGGTATACAACCCAGTTGGGGTGAACCCAAAAAGTGACCAACTTTGTCCTGCTGGAGATGTCACCCTGGCACCTG
>NW_008674164.1:11543-19068 GCF_000695815.1 Acanthisitta chloris
ACTGTGCAGGACACTGTGCAGAGGAGGACTCCTGGGAGTTTATTTATAATAGGGTATTTTTTGGGTGAAGCATATTCAAAAGCTGGAAATCCAGGGCAGGGGCAAGGAGGAGGAAAATACTCCTCTCTTCGGCTGTCAGGAGGAGCAGATGCAATCCGTGCCCCACCATGTAGTCAGCTCATGGCTGGGACTGAGGCACGGCCCTGCAAGCTTTACCTGGAGAATGTGCGGTTTGAGAGAGCTATCAAGCCCCTGTGCACATTGCTTAAAATGCTGCCAAGCCACGGAGGCTGGCCAGGGTGCAGTGACAGTAAGTCTGCGGCCATGCATCCCTGCTGTCCATGTGTGGGGACCCCACACACCCTGCCAGCACTCTTACAAGGGACCGAGTGCATCCCTTGGGTCAGGGCGGGCCACAGGGGCCAGCTCCTGCTGGGGTGCAATGGCCCTACAAATTCATTTCATGCAGCATGAGCCTGGGCTGTCGGGGACTCCCAAACTCCTCATGTCCTGATGATGCTGATGTCCGTGTTCAGGAGCTATCCCTCACAGCCACACCACCAGCCTTTGGGGTTTTCCTTGTTCCCTTCTTCTGCTCCTCTCCCTACCTCCATCTGGCCATGGGTCACAGCTCAGCTCCAGGCTGGAAAAGCGGCCAAGGGACTGCACCACAGGATCACTCCAGGTTAGCTCAGAGCAGCTTCATGGAGCTGGTTTTCCATGACTCTACCCAGGAGTTGGGGCTTCAGGAAGGCAGCAGTAGCCATCCCTTTCCCTGTCCCCATTTCCTCCTATCCCTGTAGGCTGGGGCATTCTCCCCTTCTCAGGGCAGGATCCAGCAGTTGGTGTGGGGCAGGGGGACATCAACTCTTCTTGCATCAGCATATTGCAATGCGCTCTGTAGTACTGGTGGGTCCACAAGGTGAGAGTCTGCTGGAAGGCTAATTAATGACTGCCAATTAGCACTCGTCAGGCCTGGTCAGTGGCTGGGAGTCGGATGCAGCAGGTGAGGGGTTTTGCTGTGCAGCTGAAGGGAGAGTCTCTGGGTTTCACACATACAAGGCAGTTGCCTGTTTGCTGGCTGTGGATGGTGAGAGGCTCAACCATACACAGACACCACAATGGCTGCACAGGCTTGGATGGCTGCCGTGAGTCTGTGGAGGGTGGTTTGGTCAGGGATGAAAACCCTGGCACCCAGTGGTGCTGCTTCTCATCCTTCCCGGGGTTTTGCCTCCCACTGTAACACAGGTGCCCACTGGCATCCCGCTCCTTCCCTGGGGCAATACAGGAGCAGCCCTTGGCATTGCCCTCCCCTTGGCATTGCGCATCCCTGCACAGCTCTGGGGAAGGAGCTGCCTGTGGTGAGCTCCTGGGTCAGTTGGGAGGGTTGAGGGTCCCTGATGCCACAGGAGACAGCACCTGCCTTCCATCCTCTTCACCCCTCAAAACTCCTCCGTCTGCCTCTTAGGACTCTCCCCTGTGCCCCTGCTCTTTACCCCACATTTTCAAGGCTGCTATACTGCAACATTCCCTATACATTTGAGCCTCAATTATTTCTAGCACTATATATGTGTATGTGTGAGTATATGTATACATATATATTCATCTTATCCTCCCTGCATTGTGTTTCTCATAAATTATTCACATCTCATGAAATAGGAATGAAAAGAGATTGCATGATGCTGGCCAGAGTCTCGAAGGAGAGGAATCAGCCCAAAGATTTCCCACAGCCACTACTGGGCTCAGGCATGAAACCCTTTGCCCCGAGGCACAGGGCACCTGACGTCAGGGTTCTCTGCTGAGAAGCCTGGAAAAGGTACCCTGACTGAAGAGAGGCTGTGGGGAGCCTCTCGGCTGTATGGAGTGGGGGATGGAGAGCTCTTCCTGTCCCTGGCAAGTCCCTGCTGTGGTGTGTGATCTGCTCAAGCCCTGGCCACTGGGTTTTGCTATGTGTTGCTGACCAAAAGAAATCCCTTCCCCATGGAGGCACACACTGACTGCAATGGAGCCACATCCTAACCTTGGCTGTGATAGACTAAATAGGCAGGGGTATGCCTCAGCCTCCCACTCAAAGGCAGTTTCCCATATTCTTGGGCCCTTTCCAACTTTTCCACATCCTTTCTCAAGTCAGGATGCAGCACCCACTCATGGCCTCACCCACCACGGACAGAGCTGGATGCATCTTTCTCTCCTTTACACCTTTTCTCCTTAGGCAGTGACACCCTGGCTGGTGCATGGGCGCTAAGCCCTGGGGTCACTGCTCCGCATGAACAGGAACCACTGCTCCTGCTCCACCCAAACAGCACTCGCTTTTTAAAATAGCTGTTTTCTTCCCACCCGTCTCCCTTGTTATTTAAAAATCTAGTCCATATACTTGATCTATTCTGTTTTTAAGAGGTTATCAGGAAGAGAGGGCTGAAGAGGGCCCCTCATTGTCCCCTGTTAGCCTCTTGCCACACTACCCCGTGTCCATCACCCTCACCCTCTGCTCCCCCATGTGCTGGCAGAGCTGTGTTGATTTAAGCAGTGGTACTACAATATTTCCAGCGCTTTGTTCCATGCTCTGTGCCCATTGTAATCTTTTCTTTGCTCTTTTGACCATCAGCACATATTGAATAAGAGCTGTTAATTGAGCTGTCTGCATTGACATGTTGGGCTTGTACTTAGTGGCTATAATTAATTTAGGACAATATATGTGAATTATCTTGATTAGTCTATCCAAGATGCATCATCTTGCACAGGCCCACAGTGAATGTCATATATCTTCATGCAATCCTTTCTCACAGCAGCAGAGTCCTTCAGCCTTAACTAACCTAAATATGTCACGTTTTTGCTAACACGCTGCCTTCTCCACATCATTAATGAGCATAATAAACCACACTGATGCTAACGCTCAGCAGCCTGCCTGGCCCTCTGCTAACCTCCTGCCACAGGGAGTAGTGACTGTTCACACAGCCTGGAGGTAGAAACCAGGACCTAGTGAGGTGGAGGTGCCTGGATGCCTGAACAAGGAGAGAATGGGGGTGGCTTTGCGTGGTGGATGCCATCCAGGGCTTTTGCTCCTCCCCATAGGGTTGGCCAACAGGGAAACCAGCCCATGAGAGGTCCAGCCAGGTCTCCTCCGAGGACTGTGCTATAGTTGTCACAGGGACCTTGTTTGCCATGTTTGCATTTCATTAGTGTCTTTTTGTAGGGAGGAGGGGTGTGTCTCTGACACCTTTCCACAGTCAAGGAAATAGGATGGTGCATATGCTCAGCACTGCTTTTGCCAACTTCCCTTCTCCCCCCTGCCTGTCCACAGCCATGTTTTGGCCACATCCTTTTGCACCCACTGCTTGGCCCCTGCAGAGAGCCCTTCTCAGGGTTCTCCTGAAAGAGCTCAGTGATGTCGGAGCCTGTTTTCAGGCATGGCAGGCAATCCCTCACTCCTGCTGGAATGCCGGTATGCCTCTGGAGCCGCCACCGGTAGGACAGGTTTTGCTTATGTGGGGACGTGTAGTGGCTCGACCTGGAGAAGGGCTGGTGCTGGCTCCAGGGTAGGCCCTTTTTTAGAAGCAATGTGCATCACCACCAAGACCTCCTTTGATAGTTGTACTACAAACAAACATGCAAACAAACCAAGCAGTCCTTCAGATATCACTCAGGCATAAAAATACAATTACAGGGTTCAGGTTTCCAGCATCAACCTCACCCTGGTGCTTTGGAGAGCCCTGGAGCCAGCAACTGCTTAACTGCATCCATTTGCAGGGAGCTCCGAATTTCCCAAGTGCCGCAGAGGTGTTTACCCAGTGCAACAGCGCAGCGAGATGGAGGAAATTCAGCAGACCTGGTGATGTCTGATCCCAAGGCAGAGGGGAGATGCAGCACATACACCTCACATGCCAACAGCCTGACCTTGCCCAAACAACTGCACACTGCAGGATCCTGTTTGGGACAGACTGAGCAAGATGGGAGAGATGTTTAGGCTAAGTTCTCGGTATTTAGCCGTTGGAATTTAACCCCGCTGGTTCTGATTATGGCTCAAGAAGTTCAGTTTCCATCACAGACCACCAGTTTTGGACGCTTAAGAGCAGTTGGTATCACCTCTGACCCCCCAGCAAGCTTTATTGCTGCAGCTCCCAAGGAAGCAGCCGCATCAGCTGCCTCGTAAACCCCAGGGCCGCCGCGGGTTGGTCCCAGCAAATAAACCCTTCGCAGATACCTTCCCCTCCATGCTCTCCCTGGGGTCCCCCAGGGCCACCCAGAATCACTGCAGGATTCCTTGTGGGTGTGTGGGAAAGGGCAAGGTTGTGAACAGCCACACTGGTGCCACTTTGATCTGGTGGCTGGTCCCTGGGGAAGGCTCCCATCAGGACAGGGTGTCCACATGGGGACACCCTCACTGGCATGGAGCTGAGGTGGCACTTCCTCACAGCATCTTTGGTTCAGCCATGAGTTGGTACTGTGCTGTTCTTGCCCTGCAAATGCTTCAACTGCAGCCAGGAGCAAGCTTTCCTACGTTTCCTATGTAATTGCTGTGTGGGGATATTGCTGCCCTCCTCCTTCTCCTCTCCCTGGCCTTGGTGAGGTACTGACTCCCAACAGAATCAGGGCAGAGATGATCTGAGAAGTATCACACCCCTTCCCCACTTTGTGGGTTCCCCACTTCCTTGAAGCCTTGCTGGAGACACATGGGCGACGGAGGGGAGCAGCTCTATTCCACTGGGTCTCTGTCCCCACTGCCAGCAGGCTGAGGACCAGGAACGTGGCCCCAAGGGATCCCCATCCCCACTGGGGTCTCTCCTCCTCATCCTGAGCCCACTCACTTGTTTGCCACCATACCAGCTCCTTCTCTCCTCAGAGCTTCTCCCAGGCACATGTGGTCCCATGGGCTGCCTGCACTCACCCAGGCCCTCAGCTCCACAGCCTGTCCCAAGATGCTTGGCTCAGGGACTGCTCCCTCTGGCCTGGGACTTCTGTGAAGACAAAACAGTTGGTGCCCACCCTGCTCCCAGCACATGAGCCTGCCTGGAATCCCCTCTGCCAGCACCTCCTCCTCTGCACCCAGATGTTCCCAGCTGTTTCTGCTCCCCCTGCCACAGCCTGAGGGTCAGGGACTGGCACTGGTAGCACCTGGGCTCCCATGTCCCTTGCCCTGGCTGCAATGCTGCTGGGAATTCTCATCCAGACAAGCTGAAGGAAAACCTCCAGGAGCTCTCCTGCTTTTGTGTGGTAAGCCAAGGCTTGAGATTTGTTTTGGAAACTCTCCCAGGGGAGGTTTTTTGGCTTGATATTTTTTTCCCTTGGAAGGATGAGGTGTGCCCAGTTTGGGCTCCCCAGCCCTGCCTGCAGAGGCTTTGGGTTTCTCCTGGGATGGTGAGTGAAGCTCATGGGAACAAAACTGCATGCCTAGGCTGGCTTGCAGGTCCCCTCCAAGGTGACCCAGAGCCATACACAGTCAACATCCTCCAGGACAGCTGAATCTCACACTGCTAACATGCACAGCAAGCAGATGTATGGGTGTTTAAAGTTAGTCTTCTAGGTTTTCCTGTGCCTCATAAAGCACCACAGAAAGGGCACCCACCCACTGTTCCCCCTTCCATGCCATCACTGGACACAGTGCCCAGTGCCAAACCACCATGTTCTCCCCAGGATGCAGTGCTGCCCTAAATAAGGTGTGAGTGCCCTGACCCTCTGCACCAGCCATTCCTACCTCACCAAGACAAGGAAGCTGCATCTCTCCCTGCATGAGAACCAGGGGATGGAGGCATTTTGGGGTCTTTGTGGGAGGAGGCACACCTGGTGGCTGCCACCCAATGGGGCTCAGGACATCAAGAGTCCTTCAGGATGCTGTTGGTGCCAGGGCTGCACCCTCCACCTTCATCTCACAGTTTTCTGGGAGGAAGGATATTTGGGCAGGAGGGGTGGCTTTTCACAGGGGGAAAAGGGACAATTTAGGCTGAGCTGGAATCCCCTACTTCCCGACTGCTGAGTGCATGCTACAAGGATGCGCAGGGGTACTGCTGGCCTCAGGGACTCTCTCCACAGGGACACAACGCCGACGCTGATATTTGAGACACTTCAAACGGTACCGGCCAAAGCCCCCGAGAGCAGACTGACGGCAGGGCTGCTGGCGCCGTCCCCAGACGGGCTCCTCGGGTCCAGGGAGGGCTGTGAGCACTCGCCTCTCTATTTACATTACCAGGAATGCACAAAACAGGGGGGCGCAGGCTGGGAGTGGGGGGTATTGGCTGATTGTTCCCAGGATCCCCTTGTCAGAAACCCTCCCTGCTCTGTTAGTGTCTCTTGATATATGGCTTGCATTAGGGGATGAAAGTGAGGCATAGCTTGGGATTTTGGCACGACAAACCCCATTAAACTCTCTCTGGGAAAATGAGTCCAAAAAGCGTTTTGGGGGTTAAGACACTAACAGAGCTGTGAGTGGCATTTTACCCACACCTCTGCATGCCTCTCCAGGGCAGAGAGGGGAGGGTGCTGTTGGGGGCCAGCAAGCAGATACAGCACCTTGCTTCACCCACCACCCTCCCAGTACCCATTGTCCTGCCAGGGACCTGGGAGTGCTTAGAGGAAGGGTAGTTTGTCACAGCCCTCCCAGGGTGTTGATCCCAAATCCAGGCACCTCTCTGCCACCTGGAAATTTTGGGGTGAGTGGAGGAGTTGCAGGAGTTGGGAGTCTTCCCTGTTCTCCCAAAGCTGTTTTTAGGGAGGCGATGGGGACATGATTCTTCCCCACTATGGCAGCCTGACAGGGGGGTGCTCGATGGGCAGCGAGATGCACCTTCCTGACACTGCACATCCCCAGGCACTTTTCATTTCCCCAGGAACAGCAGAGAAAACCACGGGGGACCCAGCTCAGCCCCACTTGGGAGTGCCATGGACTTGATTCTCCACGGCTCAGAGGTCAGGTGGTGCAGAAATGAGCCATGTTGGGAGAAGACAGTGGTAGCTGTTATGGCCTGAACTGCTGGATCAGCCCTCTTCTCCCTCCCTGGCAGCCAGGGAGTCATAGACAGGCAGGACGAGGGAGGGTCAGCGCAGCCCTGAGCCCCCAGCCTCTCTGACTGTTGTTCCCAGCCGGAGGGACCAGGCAGCTCAGCCACCTGTCCACAACCCCCAGCCCCACAAAGGCCACTCCGCAGGTGATCTGCTCCAGGGCAAGGAGAGGGGGATGCTGAAAACTTTCCATCACCTGGTGAGGGAGCAGAAAAATACCTGCAGAGGCCAAGGCAGGAGTCAAAGCAGCAGTGGGGATGGCTGAGCACGGGGGAAGGAAAATTGCTCCCAGTTGGAGAAGGCAATCCCCTCCAAAACCAGCCCAAATCACCCTTTCTTCCCTGTTTGTGCTGGGTTTTCTGCTCTCTGTGATGAGAAGCCACATGAATCCCTAAGTGCCAGTTGTACAGCAATGAGAATGTGTCAGATGCTGAAAGCAATGCATGAGAAAGGGAGGGATGGGGGACAATGAGGGCATTGTTTGCCCACCTGCCCCACACCTTGCTCCAACCACTCACTTGCTGTGCTGTGC
>NW_008674164.1:19133-20320 GCF_000695815.1 Acanthisitta chloris
GCCAATGGGCAAAGGCAAACATCACAAATGCCTCTGGCTGCTGCCCATGTTGGGCTCTTGAGGCCCCTACCTGGGGGAAAGGTTGGGGATCCCAGCCCTAGTACCTGCCATGCTCCATGAGTCCAGGGACAGCATCCCTGGACAGATGGAACAAAGATACCCCAGGACTGCGAGTGACACTCAGATCACCATCCTGCAGGACATCAAGCCTGGCTTCCCTGTTCTGTCAGCCCTGCCCTGTGCTGATGCCCAATGCCTGCCTAGCATCCACCAGTGCACTAATGCTCACGGGTGCCCATGGGCCTGGGCCTTGGAGGGGAGGGGGCGACCATCAGGAATGAGAAGCAAGGCCCTGGAAGAGGTCCAGCTCTCTTTTAATTAACCTGAACAAACCAGAGCTTAAGTTTCCGAGCCAAACCGAAGTCTCCCTGTTAGGAAAAGCCTGCAGTACCTGGCAGTAATTTAATAACTCTCATTTGGAGCTTTCTAATAGCAGCGCTGTGGAACGGCTCCAAACCCGCTGGTCTCCCTGCCTTTCCGCAATCAAGTTACCTTTATTGCTTTATAGCAATATTAACAGAGATACCAGTGTTAATGCCTCACCTCAAACTCAGCTGGCAGGAGCCTGGCACGGCCAAGAGGAAACCTGGTGGCCCACGGTGGGGCTGGGATGGCTGGCTCCTGGCACACATCCCAGCACCCACTCCTCAGCCTGATGAACATGCCACTGTGCTCCAGCCTCCAGTGTTGGACATGTGGCAAGGTGAGCTGTCCCCACCCCTGGGATGTGGACTGGCTCAGTGGTACTCTAAGATGCCCATTCTCAGGAATAGTATATACCATCACCTTGTTGGGATCCAGCCCTCTTTGAGGAGATGTTTGCATTGCTACAGGGATACAGGATCCAGTGCTTTCCCAACCACCACAGGAGCTGCCAAGATCCATGGAGGAAGTGGCACAAGCCCCTGGCATCCCCGCTCCAGAAGGCTTGTCTCCAGCAGCATGGCAGGACTTAGGATGTCCTGTGTGCCAGGGACTGCCTGTCTGCCCCCCACCCCTCACAGTGCTGCCATTAGTTGGATTGCATTAACCTGGAGGAGAGGGTCCATGGCTTGAGGTGCTTCAGAAATACTCCTCCCACCAGTCCCAAGAGCATGTTTGGAGGAGTGTGAGTCCTCCTTGCTGTC